>NW_024412424.1:4751172-4814469 GCF_014898765.1 Herpailurus yagouaroundi
CCCCCCCCCCCCCCCACTGTCCTTCAGTTTTGCCCCTTGGACGCCTCTGCCCGGTCCCGGCCCTGCTCTCCCCACAAGGCCTTGGACAAAAAAGGTTTGCAGCAGCTTTATTCGCTATAGCCCCAAACTGGAAACAACCGAAGGTCCATCAACAAGTGAACGGACCGCCAGATTGTGGTATAGTCATCCGACGGGAGAGAAGTCAGCGATGGAAAGGAACGGGCTACTATTACGTGCAACAACGCGGAAGGCTCTCACACACGGCATGCTGAGTAACACCCACGAGTTGATTCAGAACTGAATGGAACTTGGGAAACTCGGGGAAGGATAAATCTAATCTGCAGTGGTAGAAACTCTGGGAAAGACGAATCTAAACCACACTGACAGCAAATCGCTGGCTGCCTGGGGTGGGTGATTTGTCTAGGAAGGTGGGTGATTGCAAGGGCACTTTTGGGGGTGTCAGGAATGTTTTCTATCTTGACTGGTGGTGGTCACACTGGTGTAGACTTGTGGGAATGCCCGTTTCACGGGGGTACTTTTCATCGAATGTGAATTACCCATCTCCGTGAAGCTGATTAAAGAAACAAAGAGTCAGATTGAGCTTCCGACTCTCGATTTTGGCTCAGGTCATGATCCCTGAGCCAGGGGTTCGAGCCCCGTCTCTGGCTCCCTGCCGAGCGTGGAGCCTGCTTAAGATTCCCTCTCTCTCCCTCCCCCCTCTCCCCTGCTTACATGTATGCTCTCTCTCTCTCAACATATAAAATTAAATTAAAATAAAATAAAGTAAAACAAAATAAAACCAAATAAATAAATTTTTAAATAAAAGAAACAAAACAGAAAAACAAAGAGAACCCCCAGCTGTCCCACAAAAGTCTGAACCCCGGGCTTGGCAGGGAAACTTCTCTTGTTGATGGGCTCCAGGTACCACCCAATCTAGTAGGAAGAGCCTTGGTGAGGGGTCAGAACCCCTGGATCCTGATGCCGGTTCTCATAGGAACTGCCTAGATGACCCACGGGTCGGTCATGATGACCTCTGAGTCCCCGTTTCCTCCTGGGCCGTGTCTACTTCGTGGTACAGACCTGGCCGAGCCCCGGTCATCGCTCAGGAATTTCTACTGGTTCTTGGATGGAGACTTCCCTCTGTGCAGCCCTTTGAATTCAGGTCCCAAACGGCTCTGGGAATATGGGACTTGCACAGCAATCAGGTATACGCAGATGTAAGCTACGGACATTGTTTTTTTTTTTTTTTACCCAAGTGAAAATCAGAAACTCATAGTATCAAAGGCTGATGAGAAGGGAGAAAGCGAGGACCCTCGGGGCAGGGCTGGTGGGAGTGTGAACGGGTGTAGCGCTCGCTCGGAGGACCATCTGGGTGGAGCTGAGCCTGCAGATGGTGGGGGGAGGGTCCTTATCCAGAGACACTCCGCACAGGCCTCAGCAGGGAGTTGGGGAGACGCTCACTGCAGCGTCGTGTTTGATGGCAAAGAAATAAAATGAAATAAAATAAAACAGTCTGTCACTAGGGGACGCACATATACAGTGTCGATACGTGCACACATAGTGACACAAAGCAGCAGCCAGAAATGGGTCTCCGCGGCTGCAGCTCAAAAACATGATGTCGAGTAGAAAGAAGTATTCTGGACCGTGTTTGTGGCACAGTGTCATTCAGGTCAACTAAACGCATGCACACTGGGGTTCTGTGCGTCCAGGCAGACTGCAAAAACGCTCCAGGCAACGATTGTGAGGACGGTTCGGGTCCAGAACCAAAATCGCGTCTTCAGAGCCCGTGGTTTTTGATCTGGGCTAACACTGAATCGGCAGGGGAGTCTGAAGATGCTGACGTCTCACAGCCAGAGATTTCCGGTTAATTGGCCTGGAGCGCGGATCTGGACCACCAGGATTTTTCTTTTTTTTTTTTTTTTTTGTCGCGTCCCCCCCTCCCTCCCAAGTGTGGCCAAGATCGAGGTGGCCCAGGGGCTTAGATTTGGTAAGCAAAACGACTGCTCAGGAGAGTCCTGTAATTTAGGCAAGACTGGGAGGCACAGCTATAACACGGAAAAGATACTCCCCTTGCAGAATTGATGGGCTAGACGTGATGTTGGTCATTGGTGGCCATTCAGTGGCTCAACAAACGGTAGGCATTATTTTGAAAAAAAAAAAAATTAGATTATTGAAATCATCAACATCAAAGTTGAAAGGTAGAATTGTGAATCCTGGTAAGTTCAGCTACTTCCCTGGGAAGGAGGGAAGCTTCTTACAAAAAAAAAAAAAATTTTTTTTTTAATGTTTATTTATTTATTGAGAGAGAGAGAGAGCGAAAGAAGCCAAGCAAGCAGGGGAGGAGCAGAGAGAAGGAGAGACAGAATCTCAAGAAGGCTCCACGCCATGAGCGCAGAGCCCGATGCATGCGGGACTTGAACTCACCAACCGCGAGATCGTGACCTGAGCCGAGAGGAAGAGTCGGACGCTTGACTAACTGAGCCATCCAGGTGCCCTGAGGGAAGCTTCTATATTGGTAAAACAGGGGGCTGGACCTCCCCGGTGCCAAGTGTCCCCAACCGGGTCAGGAAGCTGGCTTTCTTGGAAGTCACAAGTTGAAGATGTTAGAGAGCTTACTGTGGGCCGCTGCCCTCTATTGAAATAACACTGTCACTTCTGAATAGAGGATATTCAGACTTGCCACATAATTCCCCTTGAACTTCAACTCACTGAGGAAGGGGCGGACCCCTGTGTGAGCACTCACAGAAAATACTGCCCCTTAAAGGAATTCCTATAATCATAGCAGCTAATACATGACCCCTCCTTACATCTGTTCTGAGCATTCGGCATATGTTAATCCTCACGTCAAACACAACTCATCATCACACTGCACACGCAGAGGCAGGGACTATTATCATCGACGTTGTATAGACGGGGGAACTGAGGCACAGAGAGACGGGGTAACTTGCTGAAAGTCACACACCCTCCGGGAGCCAGTGAAGCTGGTTCCGGAGTCTATTCCTAACCAGCTCCGCTCTCCTGCCTCTCGAATGAATGACTCTGATTCCTTTGATCTTCTCACGAAAATTGTTCGGCAGCTGTATTGTTGTCCCAGTATTTTTTCCCCCGCTCAAAACACCCTCGGGTCTGTGCTCCACCCCCTGCTATGCCCCGCTCCTTCACAGCAAAATTCCTTGAGGGAAGAGCCCACATCCACTCTCCCCAGTGTTGGGGTTGCCATTCGTTCCCACGCCCAAATTCCTCAGGAGTCCCGCGTCGCCCTGCTTCTCTAATTTGCGTGTGCTCTCCCCAAATGGCCACCCATTCCCTTGGATCATAATCCTATACGAGGCCAGCCTCAAACCGAGGTAATGCACGTGACAGTTCACAATGCAAAGGCATCTTCAGAGCAACTGAGACCTTGGCTAGCTGTCACGAACATCTCATGGTGCGGGAAAGGCCAGACGAATTCACGACCTCTGCTGTCACGCTCCTTCCCCTACCTTCACGCCCTTGGCTGGATGAAGCCCCAAACACACATGGCTTCTCGGGGGTTTTCCCCACACACTCCCCTGTTTTGTCCACCAGGAGGCAGTCTTCTCCCTTTACAGGCCCCCCTGCCTCCCTCTTCACCAGCCAAGTACACAACCGTGGCTATTGAGCGCAGGGTATGTGGATATGAGCGAACTGAGATGTGCGTAAGTGCACATTGCACACTAGACGCTGAAGATTTAGTACAAGAAAGAGAACGTAAAATATCCTATTAGCAAATGTAATAAACTGACCACATGAAATAATCTCTTAGATATACTGAGTGAAATTTAACACCACCCACTGAGTTTTAGATTTTTAAAAACGTGGCTGCTAAAACATTTGAAATGGCATATGTGACTCACTTTACACTTTGACTGGACAGTCTTGGCTTAAAGGCTCCCTCCCAATGGCAGACTCTAGGTGGGTCTGCAAAACCCTAGGGCTCTAAGGAGCCCAGTTTGAAAACCACTCGCTTGACTTTACTCTTGAGGAAACTGAGGCCCAGATTGACTAACAACTTTTCCAAGATTCTCCAAGTGATGGGATCTGGGGTTTAGATTCGAACCCAGGCATCCTGACTCTATGATTTTTTCCTCTCCGTTGTGGATGTCCTCGAATGTCGCACGGGGAATCAGGCACAGGGCCCTCTGCCGGGTCGCTGAGGTCCTTTATCGTGATATGTCACCACCTCAGGTTCTCTCCCTAGCTCCCTTCTGCGGGATGCCAAGGGGCTGCCCTCTGCGGCTCGGGCATTTTTCTGCTTCCCGCTGGGAACCGCAGTCCGTGCTCTATGGCTCTACCCGGCAGCTCCCTCCACATTGCTGACAGCCTGACTGGGGACCAGGAACACGAGCCAGGACTGCTTAGCCCTCCCCATCTTTTTATCTTGCCTACCCTCTTGACTTGCCCGATCCTACTCCTACCCAGGGGCCACAGTAGCTCTTGCTGGAATAAGTCCGATCCAGCTGGAAGGATGAGGAAACAGCCACGTAGGTTGGCTACCTGCTGACCCATGACCACCACGCTGGTCACTACGGGAGGCTCATGGAGCCCACAGCCCAGCCTGCGGACGGGTGACCAGCGATCACACGGCCAGTGATTCACGCGGGAACCGAAAGCACCCCTTGCCGGGGTGACTTCTCTAAAGTGGACACATGAATCAGCAGCAGGGACACTGGGAGGCAAGGCTGACCCTGAGTCGTAGTCCAGGACCTTCCGCACTCAGCCCCAGCACCGCAAACCTTCTTCACCACAGCCCAGCAGAATCACAGCATCGCAGGTCATGGTAGTCTCATTTGTGGTAGGGGCTGGCGTCCAGAACACATGTGTGAAGTGTGTGTGTGCGTGCGTGTGTGTGCGTGTGTGTGTGTGTGTGTCCGCCTGGGTGAGAAGATGTCCCCGTCGCTGAATTGTTTCTCATCACGGGGGCCCTGCGCGAGGGGGAACAGTGGGTCCCAGCCAGTCTCCCTCACCTGGATTCCCAGTCGAGTTGCCTTGCGGGTCTAGGCTCCGAGCCCGGCCGGGCCCGCTCAGTCAGCTTGCTGTGTCATGCCTATAACCTCATCTCTCCCTTCTCTGGGGCCAAAGTGGGGAATAGCTGAATCATGAGGCCGGTCACAGATCAGCAGGTCACACGGTGAGGGCTCTCTTCCCTGTTCCGCCGCAGCTCTAGCTGTGCATCTCTGGGCTAGTCACTGTCCATCTCTGAGGCTCTGTGTCTCAGAGGATGTTTCTATTCATTATCTATCACTTAAAAAAAAAAAAAAACCTCCTTCAAAACGTAGTGTCTTAAGCACTGATCATCTCACGTTGTTTCTGAGGCTCAGGAACTTGGGAGCAACTTGGCTGGGGAGGCTGGGCTCCCGACCTTTCATGGCAGGTGGGCCAGATGTCCACTGGGGCTCTCGTCATCTGAAGGCTTGACTGGGCCTGGGGGACCTGCTTTCCAGACGGCTCTTTCACGCGGCTGCTGGCAGGAGCCCTTGGTTTCTTGCCACTTGAGTTTTGAGTGGGAGAGCTGGCTCCGCCCAGAGTGAGCAAATCGGAGACAGAAGGACAGAGGCCACACTATCTTGGATGTTCTGGCCTCTGAAGTCAGGCCCTGTCACCTCTGCACTATCCTATTTGTTACCCAAGGCAACCCTGTTCGAGGATGTGAACGTCAGAAGGTGCGGACCCCCCCCGGGGGTCACCTTGAAGGCCGGCTGCTACAATAGCGGTGGTTGTATCTGCCCTGCCCATCTCGCGGGGCCGTCGTCGTGAGGTTTTGTTTGCACACCCGCTGCAAGGAAAACCAATAACCAGAGGATGTATCTGCTAAGAGTCAAGGCAGCGGCTGCTAAAAACAGCTGTAAAAGGGGGCGGGGCCGAGGCCATCAGAGGAAGCTCCACGAGGAGCACGAGGGGGACCCGGCTGGGAAACTGGGTAGCTCAGAGGACTCCAGCCCCCCCTTGTTGTCCCGTATGAGGGCGCAGCGTGGAGACAATCGGGACTGAGTGGAAATGTACCCAATGCATATGGGCGCTCACCACAGGGAGGCTTTGCTCATCCATTAGTGTTCTCTCCACGGAAAACAGGTGGGTCACAGTCTCAGGAAGTCCAGGAGGGAGGCTGATTTGTGCCTTCGCCCTTAGCTGTGACATTCAGCTGAGTTAGTACGCTTTTCACCAACTACAGCGGGCCGCATAAATGTGAAGGTCCGTTGTCATTCCCTCCGGGCAAGATCCTGCCAGATCGTTCCTCAAAGCATCTCTCCACCCAATTTCTTAAACAGCCACAACGAGAAATTAGATGTCTTCAGGGTTTTGCAACGATCGGAAACCACTGCTCAAAGTTGACCCTGAATCTTTCCCGGCTCATTGACGCCCACTTTTCCGCGTGGATATTCTGGTTACTCCTGCTGTATGATAAATTGCTTCAAAACACAGGGTGTAGAACAGCAACCATTTTATTTTGCTCACGGTTTGGGGCGGGGGGGGGGGAGGTTAGGAATTCCGAAAGGCTCAGCTGGACTCTTCACCTGTGGGATCTCTCATGCGGCTCACGGTATGATGTCACCTGAGGCCTCAGTCATCTGAAGGTCTGCTGGGGCTGGATGGCCGAGATGGCACATGCACAGAGCCGGCAGGTGAGGCTGGCCGCGGGCTGGAAGTTCAGCCGGGTGGTCCGCATGAATGCCTATACAGAGCCCCTCCAGCATGGCGGGCTCAGCCCAGTGGGGTTTCTTCTACGGTGCTAGATTCTTCGGCAGCTAGTGTTCTGAGAGAACTGGAATCTGCATAGCCTTTTGGGAAGGCCGTCAGGGTAATTTCTCCCACGGTTCAGTAGTTACACGCTCCCATGGTCCCCTGGGGTAGCAAGCGAGTTATCAGGTCAGCACAGACTTAAGGGGATGAGAATCAGACTCCACTTCCCGGTGGCAGAGTGGCCATGGGCCTGCGGGATGGGACGAGTCGCTGTGGCCATCTTTAGAAAGCGTAACCTTCCACAAAGGATGACAATCGTTTCCCATACTCGGAGGTTTTGTAGAGAGTAATCCACGAACAACCCATTTCATGGAGTCAAAGACTATTTAGAGCTGAGGAGAGTCTTAAAGATTCTCTAGTTTAATCACTTTATCTTCAGATGAAAAACATTGGGGACCGAAGAGCTGAAGTGGCTCGCCCCGGATCCAGCAGCTGGGCAGAGGGGCAACAGCACTGGGAATCCCAGTCTCCTATCTACCTGCGCCCCATCCTGCCCTTGGCAAACTCTGGTTGTGGCTGGTATCGTTCCTCGTCCTTCTTCCTAAGGGGAGGAGGGTTTTGCTCAGGGAATCTATCCTGCCCACAAGGCTTATGAGCCTCAAAGGGAGCTCACCCTGTGGTGTTGTGCCGTTCACACCCAAGGTCAGCATGGCAGGAGCCATTTTGCTACCAGCCCGCAAATGAAGCCACCATCCCGAGAAAGGCAGAGTCTAGAAGCAGAGTCTAGAAAGTCACTGGAAAGTGGAACTGCTGCTGCTGTTGCTGGATGAGGTCAGCCGCAAGCCTGCTGTATTAATCTTTCCATTTTGTGAGTCAACAATCTCCTTATTGTTAAAGCCACTTACAGTTCGGTTCCTGGTTACTTGCAGCTGAACGCATCCGAGGTAAAACCCTTCTGTTGGGGGGGATTAGTCCCGACCTTAGAAGGGGCAGGTAAGGAGATGTAGCTCAACACTCTGGGCTTCAGCCTCAGTTATGGCCAGTGTATGTGGCCCTGAACTTGGTTCAGACGGTCTCCGATAACTGGGATTTTTCTCTCACTCTCTGAACCCAGTCTCTACCTGGAAGTGACTCAGTCCCTCCAGAACCCACCCTTGAGCCTCTGTCATTTTCAGTTCCTGCTCAGGGCTGGAGTCCTCTGGTCTTCCAAAATGTCACCCCAGTGGCTACGGTGCTATAACCCACAGTTGCCCTCCTCCCTGTCACCCATCTGCCTGGATTTTGGAGGATCACCACTGTTGGGACCTCTGTGCTGAATGCTGAGTTCTGCCCCCAATGGTACATGACTGACTGGACCCCAGTATCGGATGCTCACCCGGTTTAGGACTGTTGCCCCGTGCAGATTCTAGACACCCAGTCCTACCCTCCTGGACTGGACTTCCTCCCTGCACCTGAAGCAGATAAAGCCTGTCCCTCTCACAATTCCCTTTGTGCCTTCATGAGGCAGTCTCCTCATAGATCTTCCTGGTAGACGCTTTTGAGGGGGAAATGCTTCTTTGGGGCCCTACAACATCTCGTATTTGCGCCTGCAAATCTTTCACAGTGCACGAGGCTCATGTTTTATCACACTGTCTTTTTCCCTTCTGCTTGGGGAGTCAGGTCACATGGGGGAATTTGGAAAGCAAAACAAGAAAATCCATTTATATCAGGTCTCACTGAGATATGTTTTGTTTGAGGTCTCTGTTTACATCCTTTGTGGCCCCAGATGATCCCCTTGCACTTGAAAGTCTTGCCTGCTTGCTAAAAAGAAGTCTATTTTCAGGGCAGAACTCATTCTGAGACTTGCTTTTATGGTAACCTCGGAGCAAGGTTACAGGGGAGCAGGGGACTTTCAACTCCTTTAAATAATGACCGCTGTTGGTATTAACCAAAGGAACCGCATGGTTACCCATGACTTAACTGGCTTAGGTCAGTTCTACCACTGGAAGTAGGAGATACACTTGCATTTATGAGCAGTGGGGAACTTGCTAAGGATTTCTGCCAGGTGGAGGAGGGCCCGGGGACACCACCTCACATGTATGTGTCCAGCAAGTCCCTGGAAATCTTCCTCTGGGCTACCGTGGCAGGTCCCCTCCTCTTCCCTGCCCTTTTGCCCACAGCACCCAGCCCCACTCCGCCTTCTTCCTCTTTCACGTTCTGGAAAAACTCCTTCCCTCTGCAGAAAAATTGAGCTGCCAGTTTGAGTCGTGAACTTCTCGAGGCAACTTGCACGCCAGCTTCATAGTCTTTGCAATGACCTTGAGAGTGCCGATCGGTGAACACAGAGGGTGATGATTCAGTGTTCTTGATAAAGACGAAGGCGTCATGAGTTCTAATCTCTCTGAATTTCCTGGTAGTGGTTCCGGGGTGTCAGCTATGGATGGAAGGCTGGCAGGCTTGGTTGCCAGGCTCTGAGGCCGCCTCCTTTCTGCAGGTGACACAGGTGGCACCACCCCCGTGTCCCCTTCTGCCAGGTCTCTCAGGAGGCTGCAGTCTGGACTCTGAGGCTTGAATCCGTGGAGCCTCTTATGAGCTCTGGTTCCAGCTGGGCTCCAGTTCCGGCTGCAAGGTCTTTGCCTCATCCCTTGGGACTTCTGTCTCCCTCATGAAGCTTGTTCATCCCCCAGTCTCAGTGTGAATGGGCCCTGCCTTTCACCCAACACCCTTTCCCATGTCTTTGGGGGTTGGATGCCTGTCCCAGCCTCCAGCCCAGCTGGGACCCTGAGACTTGATGGATGCCGGATATTTCTGATGAAAACTGAAGGGCCCCTGAGCTCGCAAGGGCACCTCCCACCTCCCGTTTTTTTGTTGTTTATTTATTTTTTTTTTTTGAAAGAGAGAGAGAGACAGAGACAGAGACAGAGAGAGGGAGGGAGGAGATCCCAAGCAGGCTCCCCGCTGTCGGCATGGAGCCCCACGCAGGGCTCAAACTCACGAACCGTGAGATCATGACCCGAGCCAAAATCAAGAGCCGGACCTTAAGCCAACTGAACCACCCAGGCGCACCCCCGCCTCCCGGTTTGGTCACGTACAACCACGGCGTTCCTTTGGTTAATATGAGCAGCTGCCATTCGTCACAAGAGTAACTCCCGTTCTGACCCAGCTACATGTTGGGTGACTCCCGCTACATGTCTCTGACCGAGTTCCTCCCCCATACACTGCCTATCGAGTGGGCACCTATCAGTCCCACCGTCTCCTGCGGGCTTGATGAAGTCTAAACTCTCCGTTCCTCGGGGCGCTCCACCAACACGGCGCACCCTAGAAGGTCTCACCTGAAGCCAATGTGACAGCACTCTCCCAGCGGGATTGGAGACCCAGCTGGTGAGACTCGGGTTGGCCCCCATCCTCCGGAATCAGCAGCTGGACACGCAGGCGGTGGGTGGTCAACACTCCTAAGTGGGAGGGAGGAAAGACTCAGTAGATGCTAACACCCCGCCCACGTGTCCGTGGGGTTTCTCGGTGCTTCACCAACGAGGACCCATCCCTCCATTCATGACGCCAGCTAACGCCACCTCTGGTATCCATCAGAGAGACAGCGGAAGCACTGTGGGAGCCCCTCTGGACTATGGCCTTCTGATTAAACTCTAATTACCACCCCCTGGAGTTGCCCTCCTGGGGGCACCTGGCCTCCCTGAGAGTGTAGATGAAGCGCTACGGACTCACATTCAGATCGCTCTTTTGGCGCTGAAGCATTTTAAAGTAAATTGCAGCGAAACCACAGCACCGGGGCATCCCGCCTCTGTCCTCATAGTAACAAACAGCATTTCTGGTTTACAAAATGCCATCGCACAGCTTTCAACCCCTTGCGAAGTAAGTGCCCTGAATTATCTCCAGCCCCGCCACCAGGGAGTCTCCCGCCAGCGAGGGCTCCGCACCGCCCCACGGCATCCGCTTCCGCTTCCGGGTCGCCTTGCAGCAGGCATGCGTCGCGCGAGGTGCCTACATACGATGGCGCTCTGGAGGCTTCCTCCCCACGCCAGCTTTCCTGGCGGCCATGTGACCGCCTGAGCATGTGATCTGCCCAGGCCAATCATAGTGGCCTCGTCCTTTCGGCCAAAGCGGCTGGCCAGGAAAGTGCACGTGGCCTGGCAAAGCCAAGCAGGAGGCCTCCTGGTTCTCTAAGCCCAGAGCTGGGAGGGGAGGCTGGGATTTTGGCACACTTCTCCTTGGTCCAGTGACCTCGGCCTTGCGGAGACAGCTCCATCGCGAGCATGAATCCGACGGCCGGGGCGAATCAGAGGCCTGGGTCACAACGGCCTGAACGTGTCCTCCCCACCAAATTCACATGTTGAAGTCCTGATCCCCAAGGGGACGGTATTAGGAGGTAAGGAGGTTTGGATGACGTCCTGAGGGTGGGGCCCCCCAGGACGGGATGAGTGCCCTTCGGGGGCCTGCCCTTCTCTGCGCCCACGAGCGCTCAGGCAGAGCAGAGCCCATGGGAGGGCGGGCGAGGAGGCGGCCGCCTGCAAGCCCGGAGGCGGACCCTCCTCGAGAGTGAGTGCGCAGGTGCCTTGGCCTTGGGCTTGCCCACCTGCAGGGCACAAATGCCCGCTGTCCAGACCGCCCCGTCTGTGGGGTTTTGTGCATGGAGAGAGGAAGTCCTCACGACCGTTGACTCTCTAAATCCAGTCCTCCCTGGGTCCAGCTGTACCTCTGTGCGCGTGCGGTTTGGCTGTGCAGCCCACAGATTCCCTTTTTCGCTCACGCTGGTTTGAGCTGAAGTTTCTAGTGAATTTTTCCTCCATCAGCAGCCAGTAACTGCTTGACAGCTGCTTTCACTCCTCCCGGGAGCCCCTTGCTGCTGGCCTTCCGGCGCTTGTCGCTACGGACCATTCCCCCACCCTGTCCTCCTGAGGCGGCTCCACATGTCCCCATCCTAACCTGAGGGCCACCTGGGCCCAAACAGAGACCCCAGCACTGCAGCGCCGTTGGCTCGTGGCCGGCACGTCCGGTAGACGTCCGTTCTTGGGGTTAGCAAGGGGTGCTCGCCTCTGGGCTTGCCCGCGGCTAATTCACGCACACTGTAGATCCGGGAAGTCCCGATTAGGGATTTTGCTTTCGTGTTTTCAAAAGTTATGCGGCCAGGCAAAGTATCACACTGTCGTCCTCTTCAGGCACCATTTCTGCCTCCTGGGAACGATGTCCTCCTCCAGGACCTGAGGCTCATCCTGTCCCCTCAGCGCCGGCCTCCTCTCCTTTCCTATGTGTCCCCAGGCCCCAGCGTGTGCACCTCAGTCAGCTCAGTCAACTGTGATCTCCAAGGGAGGCCTCATACTGTGGACGCTCAGCGAGGCCCGTGAGTCCGGTGCCCCGTGCCCATGCGAACACCCCGGCCTCACATCACGGGTGACTCACCCCGAGCTGTGGGCTTGGCGGGCAGGGCCCTCTCGATCTCTGGCTGCACTTTCCACGTGGAGGAAGCCAGATAGCATCACGTGTTGGTGGTTTGTTTCCATCTCGCTGATCGAGAGCCTAAAAGCAAGAGATTCTGCTGTATCTTCCCTTTTATCGATCAGGGCCAGGGGTCCCAGGACAGCGGGTGAAGGGTGTAGACTTTAGTTTGCTCATCTGTAGACTGGAGCCACTAGTCAAACATTGCTTTGCACCTCACCTCCAACGGGACTGAGTACCCTGGACGTGCAGAGGAGAGACTCCTGAGAGCCTCAGGGCCCTTGAGAGAAGGGGGTTTCCTGAGAGGACGGTGATGTCTGGCGTGACAGGCACTTTGGGGCCCACGTGGGCTCTTGACTTCTCTTGTGGCCTCACGGCGGCGATCTTTCCATATGTCGCCCTCCCTCTCCTCTCACTCCCGGGAAGAAAGTCATCTGTGGTCCCTCCAGCCCCGCGTTCCAGAGGGAGCTGGTCTGACCGGCAGAACCTGGAGATGTCCCCTACTCTTCATTATCTCTCGGGGGACACAATCCTGGGTTTTTCGCCCGACACCTCCCTGCCTAGACTAGGGCCAACGTGTCCCAGCCTTCCTGGCACCTGCGGGTGGCCACGTGACCGCGTTCGGGCCAGTGATTCGTACAAGTGCAAGTTCTCCGTGTGGCTTCCAGGCTGTGCTTCTAAAAGGAAGCGGCGCGTCATCCGGGTCCTTTGCCCTTTCCCGCCTGGCAGAAGGTGGAAAGGCTGTGAGAAAGGTGGGGACGGGGCCACAGCGGGCAGAGCGACAAGATAGAAGGAGCCTGGGCCCCTGACACCTTTGCGGACTGGAGCCGCCACGCCGGCTTAGACCTGCATTTATTTCAGCCGTGTCGTTGGGATTTGGTTTTGGCAGCTGAGCCACGGTTACATTTAGAAAAGCGGTGTCGCCTTCAAGCCGGAGTTCCCAGATGGCCGGCGGGATGGGACACCATCAGGTTGGACGTCCCAAAACGCCGGCCCAGTGGCGCTGGCAGCTGGGGACGTCAGCAACGGGAGTTGGTGGCATCGTTAATAAGAGGCCACGCGTGTGCCTCTTTCTGTCCTGTGGCTCCCCACGTCGGATCCCCTGGTGAGAGACTCTGATTGGCATAGCAAATGCTCTCACCTTGGGTTTGGTCGGTTCCCCTTGCATCAGGTCGCGTCGTGAGCCACTAAGCAGTTTACGGTGGGGTGTCCACTCCCGGTCCCCTCGGTGGGCAGCCCTGTCTAAGCATCACCCCAGAACTGCTTTCCCTAGGCGGGTGGGTGGGGCCATAGGCCACGTAATTTCACTCAGAGGGGACATTGGGCGTGAAGAAAAATACCCAAAGCATCAAGGAATTGTCAGCGGCCACATCTAGTGATTCTGCAGGGTTTAAGCACCGGGCAGGTTCTCTTCAGGGCAAGAGAAGGGACCCAGGAACGGGTGAGGCCAGGTGCCAGGGGCATGAGCCAGGGGTGAAGCTGGGGCTGGAGCAGGCACTGCAGTGAGCGCGAGAGAGCATGAAACATTGTAGCTAAAACATCGCAGCGAGGAAATCTGTTCCCGGCACCTGAGGAGGCTGTCAGGGCCCCGGGAGGAGGCCCACTTTTTGGGGAACAAGATAGACCTCATGCCTCAGAAGCATGACTATAGTCAGATGCCAGACCATAGACCAGATTCCAGGTCCCAGCAGTGTATAAGAATCCAATCGACTCTGCCCGACTCTTCCTCCCCCTTGCCCTGCCGTCAGAACTTTTTGGAATTTATTCTCGCCATGGCTCACCAGCCACCCAGACGATGCACAGTGGAGCCCGACCTCTTCCTCCTCAGAATAACCGCTGGAAAAAAGAGGCTATCAAGGTCATGCTTCTCTGCACTGGGGTTTCACAATGGTGATGAGTAGCTGGAGAGATGGAACCAACATTCTAAATGCCCACCAGCCACCCATGGTCTCTTTTCTTAGGAAAAGAAACCCGATTGTAGCCTCTCCACGGCTCGGGGGCGGCCAAGCAGCAACGGCCTGCAAGAAAAAAATTTTGGAGAGGCTGGCTTGGCTGGAAGAACCACTCTTTTTCTCTGGCTTGGAGCACAGATCCTTCATCGCCAGCAGCCGTCTTGGATCACAAGGCGATCTTATGGATAGAAGCCACCCCTGAAGAGGGAGGACCAGAGAGGTCAGAGTCAGACTCTCTGATGCCGCTATGGGTCCCACATAGCTGGGGAATCAACCTCCAGGTTTTTGGTACCTGAGGGAGGAATGAACTTCTGCCCTGTGGAAGCCCTCACTGCTCAGTGTGCTTTGTGGACCAGCAGCGTGGGCATCCTTCAGGAGCTTGCTAGGAACACCGAACCTCGGGGCCCGCCCCGGACCTTTCGAATTCGAATCTGCCTCTTCACGAGGTCCACAGGTGTCATGTTGTGCACACGGTGGTTTGGGAGGCACTGGTTGAAGCCACTATTATTATCGTTTATCCTGTTGTTTGTAGCTGAATCTCGTCCTTGCGGCTAGAGAAGATGATTCTGGTGCAGGGTCACCAAGAAAATGAGGCTTCTGGGAAGCTCACCAGTGTGTTCTCCCACATCTCCTTTCCCTGCTTCCAGGAAGAGCATGCATGACTTTCTAGAAAACCCCCATTTCCCCACATCGTACCATGAGGGGTTTGAGGAGCCCTGACCAGCATTGTCCTGGGGCTCAAATTCTTGAAAAGCAAGGTTCTCATCAGCTGCAGTTACCTGCACCCCAACCTCCTCTGTCTCCAGACCCAAGGGTTTCAGAGGACAGATGATGGCATTAGCTCAGAGGAGGTAGGTGAAGGGGCCCACAGTCATTCTGAAACCTTAAGGCACCGCAAAATAGATCATCTTTCCCGGAAGCCTCGGCCTACTGTTTCTAAACACAGGTGTTTCTAGGCTGTGTTTCTGGGGCTGCTGTCACACTCAGCCCCTCTGTGACTCAGGCTTGATTGCCGAGGAGGACCACACCCTCTGGTACGGAGCTCTGAAGGGTCCCTCCCTGCTCATCCATATCTGCCCAGATGGATGGGTGGGGCGGGGGGGTGGGGGGGGGGTGGAAAGGGAGCTCCTGAGGATGACGTTCCGGAAAATGGTTCTTGACATGCTCCCAACTGGATGCAGCCGTTCAAATGAGTCACTTGAAAACATCCAACTGGAGTGGGGGCAGCTGGAAGTAATGGTTAAAAGCACGAGTCTCGGATTCAAGGAGATCTGGTTTGAAGCCCCGGTTGTGCCCTTTACTACTGTCTGACCTTGGACAGGTCTCTGATTTCCCTAAGCCTTCTCTCCAGTCCTGCCAACCCGGGCCTGGGTGTCCTCATCTGTATACGGAGCGATAACCAGTATAACACAACAGCGTCTTCTTTGGAGGGGCTTCTGTGGGTTCAGGTGCTTGACCGTGTGCGTCATTAAATCCTCAGTCCTTGACATGGGCAGGTGTGCGAGCTCACCTTGTTCACCTGTGCCTGTCAAATGGTAATGCCCCCATGCACCACCCGGAGATTTTGGTAGAAGACAGCTTGATTTGGCGGTCTGGTGTGGGGCCTAAGCTTCCCGGTGGTGCTGGCAACTCCACCACGTAAGGCACGTATGGCGGGATTGGGGACTCTCTACTGGCAACTTGTGGATACTCTTTAGTCTTGGCTCCTCAGATGTTCAAAGACACCACGATTCCAAAAAGCAAAGGGCGATCACTTGTTACATGACCCTGTCACAAGATTTCTGTTCTGGGGTGCATAACCTACTAAAGGTAGAACTTCATCTGGGATAAAGTGTCTGCATCCTGGCGAGACAGGTAGAGGCGACAGCGGGATTTGGTTCCCTCCGGGTTTCTTGTGGTGCGTGATTTCCTCATGTTTCGGAGACCTCTCAGTTTGATGTGGCAATTTTGCTGTGGTTATGCCTTTCAACACACTTCCTGCTCTTCTCACAAAACAAAGGCTGCTTTACCCCTCGCTTGGAGGCCAAAGCCCAGATGATTACAGGTTTCCTCAAGAGCTTGAGCAGGGCCTGGGTCGGGGGGACACATCCGTGGTCCTCAGTGTGTGAAGCCTTTGGCTTTTTTCTATTTGAACAGCAGAGTTGAGATTCGCACGGACTTTACTTTCTATTGGAGCGAAGGATCGCAATACTGCTAGAGGAGCTTGAGCTTAGCAGCACCTCACAGCTGCAGATTTCAAGTGGAAATCTCGCTCAGCCCCTCAACGACGACGGAAAGTAGAACCCAGTCCTTTCTGTAGTCGAGGTTGTCTGGGTCACATAATTTCAGTGGCTATCCTCAGAGTTGCTAGGAATTCAGAGACTCATAAGCTATGGGAGCCGAGCAGGACCTGAGGACTTCTAAAGCCAACTTCTCTATGTTTCGGAGGTGGAAACCGAAGTCCGTAGGGGTCAAGCGACTTCCGCGAGATCACACAGCTGGCCTGGCCTTCGTGGTCAGTTAGAATCACCCCGCAAATATTTCAGGTGGATTTCTTCCCTTGGTCAACTCCATTTCCTCCATTTTTAAAAAATAAAATAAAATAAAATAATGTGTTAACCATTTCTTTATGAGTTTTTCCATTATGGAAATAACAACAACTATGTTACAACCTAACTGGAAAACAGAAGTAAATAAATCACCCGCACAATCTCTTTTTGACCCGACGCCTATCTATTACTTTCAAATCCTTTGGTATTTTTCTTATTTTGCTTTTTAATTATTAACATATAGGTGCCTGGAAATAAAAATGCCCACAGCCTAGAAAGCCATAAATAGTAAGCCTTTCCCACTCCTTTGCTCGCTTTCCTCCTGATTGGTACCTTCTTTCGATTGTTTCTGTTTTTCTCAGGTATTGACCTTGACTGATACTGCTAGATAACATACTCCGTCTAGGTCTTTGTTTAGCAGTTTTAGGCACTATCTACAGACTTTCAGCTGTGACAGGTGAGTGACTCACTCACTTATCACTCCCTTCTCCCACCTCCAAATCATTGGGGGGGGGGGTGTATTTTCATATCTTCTGATGGTTAACCTTATGATTTTATATATCCCTCCGTCTCTGTTTACTGACCCGCTAACTGTAGGTAGCACTTCTTGGTTCCCCACCATGTAAGACAGGAAACTAATACCCCTTCCTTCCTTCCACTTCTCTCTTTTCTGCTGCCCACCTTCTCTCAACTATACCACTTCTTTCCCCTTGTCAAATTTATAGCACGGGCATTCTCTCTGGTGAACTTATCTCCCGTGCGTTGTCACTAATTGAATTCTGATCATGGAAAGCCAGGGAACAAACCGTATATAAGGTAGAAAGATGCTGTAACTATTATTCTCTAAGAATTGGGTGTTAGGTTGAGATCTATACAATGGATTGGTCAAGGTCCAATTGGATGACCGATGTCAAGGTCAAGTGGGTCTTCTTTTCCTAGACTCCATCAGCTACACAAAATCATTTTTTATTTGGTTGCTTTTGTATTTGGGCCACGATATATGTGTACGTATTTTATTATAATATATATATATAATATACTATGTATAAGTGTGTTTATATATTATAAATGAAAAATATATACTATGTATATTTCCACAACTTACTGTTTTCTGATTTTTGGTTGATTGACAACAGAACCATATTCCTTCTTCATAATATCACAAATACCTTCCACTTCTTTAATTATATCATTTATTCTGTGCTCCAAAATATGTCGACTTTTGGCTAAGCCAACTGAAGTGTGAGTTTCTTTTCATTGTATTTCTAGGCTGGTTTAATTTCCTTTTTTTTTTTTTTTTTTTTTTTTTATTTCTCTTGTTTTCCTCTTTCTCAGGTAGCACATCATCAATTTTATTTCCACAAAGAACTTATGGGAGTTCATTCTCTGAATTCTTGCATGTCTAATAAGCCTTTACTTCTCCTCCACTCTGGATGGATAGTTTGGCAAGATATCAAATTCTAGGTACAAAATTATTTCTTTGGACTTCGAAGGCAATTCCTCCACTGTCTTCCAGCATTGAGTGGTGCTGATGAGAATAATGCCAACCTTGGTCTTTCTCTTTCATTGGTTGTCCGGACCTTCTTTAGTATCAGTCCTCTGAAATTCCATGAGGTTGTTTCTGTGGATCACGGTCTGTTCGCTGTGTTGAGTCCCTGGGGTCTTCTGAGCTACAATACAACTTTGCCTTCTTTCCACTCTGGGAGATTTTCTTCAATTATTTCCTTAATAATTTCCACCTCTCCATTTTTACTTTTCTCCTTCTCTGAAGTCCCTATTGCATAAATTTTGGCTCACCTCATTGGACACTTCCTGTCTCTTTCTCTCAAATTATCCACCTTTTGTCATTTTACTGTCTAATCTGCAAGGTCCTCTGGACTTTTTGGTGTCATCTTTCTTTCTTTGAGTTTTTCTAAATTGTATGTCATATATTTATTATAATAATAAATTATTGTATCTAATCAAAATTATTTAAATTTATTTAAAAGGCTTGAAACAAATTATAATAAGTTATTTAACAAAACATAAAAATTATTTATTATAATAATTTAAAAGTACATTTCAAAAGGGATTTAAAACAGGCTTTTTGTTTCCAAGGGCTCCTTTTAAATAAACTATTTTGGGGCATCTGGGTGGCTCAGTTGGTTGAGCATCTGACTTCGGCTCGGGTCATGATCTCACAGTTTGTGGGTTCGAGCCCCGCATCGAGTTCTGTGCTGACAGTTCAGAGCCTGGAGCCTGCTTCAGATTCTGTGTTTCCCTGTCTCTGCCCCTCCCCTGCTTGCTGTCTCTCTCTCTCCCTCTCTCTCTCTCAAAAATAAATAAGCATAAAAAAATTTTTTTTTAAATACATAGACTTTTTGTGTTGTGGGTGCATCATCTTGACTCTGCATGAGGATAATTAGAATTTGGGGTTTGTTTTTACTTAGTTCTTCTTCCTCTAGGTTTATTTATTCTGTTTACTCATCTTGGTCTTTTATTTTCCTGTGTGAATGGTGATTTGGGGCAGCCCATTACTATTTATGTATACCAGGCTGGGTGGTGTAATTTGGGTAACTGGGGAGCGTTTCCTCTTCTCTGAGTGAAAAGGTTGATTGTAAGCTCTCCAGCTGTGGAAGGGGTATTCACCTTCAGGCTTCAGAGTAAGCTGGAAAATGGGAAAAAGCTTGCAGCCTCCGGCCCTCCCCACCCTACTCCAGGATCCATTCCCACCACGCCTCCTCCCAGCCCCCACCCTGCTGTAAGCCCTAGCCCTCAGGCCAGCTTTTGTTTATTTTTAATAAATTGTTTTTCCAGCCTCACCTTTGGCACAATCGCTACATGCTGGTCAGAATTTGTAGGTTTCATTTTGTAAATATATAATGTCGATGTTATATTAGTTGATACTGATGAATTCATCCTTGCTCCTGGTGGTGGTTTTGAAACATGCTTGTAATTTGTTGACACTCCTCACAGTAAGGAGTAGAGTCTGTGACCTCTCCTCTTGAACCTGGGCAAGCTCTTATGGCCGCTTCAGTGAATAGAATGTGGCAGAAATGGTGCTGTGCGACTTTGAAGCCAGATCAGAAAAGGTCATGCAGCTTCTACCAGTGTTTCTTTGGGACACTGACTCCAGGGCTCCAGCTGCCACATAAGAGGTCTAGCTATGCTGAAGCCTATTTGGGGACATACCACACAGAGAGACCAACAGATAGGTAGATATTCAGGCAGGAAGGTAGGTAGGTGGGTAGATAGTTAGACCCAGAAATGGATAGATAGATCCATGGGTGGCTGGATAGATCCATCCGTGGCTTGATGAATAGATTGAATACCTGGCTATTTCAGTCTTCCTAGGCTCTCGACATCTGAGTGAAGAACCCTTCAGGATGACCTTGGTCCAGCCTCTGTCTTTCTGCAACCACATGACAGACAAAGCAAGAACCACCTTGCTTAGCCCAGTCAACTCCAGTTTGGTTTTGCTTAAAGCACCATTTGGGGTGGTTTGTTACACATGAGCCATAGCTAATCAGAACATGCCTTATTAACATATTTAATCATAGTTTATATTTATAGAAAAATACCACAATGGTGTCCTGTAATCTGGGATCCCCTTGTCTATGCTTCTGGTTTGAGCTCCCTGTCCATTTTCCAGGAAAAACTATTCCTTTGGTAGCAGTAACTCCCAGAGTAGGGATTGTTTCTGACCCAGAAACCAATGGGCCTCACCAATGGCAATTGTTATTTCCATTATTAAGAGACCATCCTAAACAAATTAAGGCCTTCAAATGCTTTCCCTTCACACCCTCTCCCACCCCATACCTGTTCCCTTACTCCCCTGCTTGAGAAGGAATCATGAGGTTTCAGAACCTGAAAGAAATCCAAGGGATCATTGGAGCCAACCTACTTATGTTACAGATGAAGAAACTGAGGCTATGACTACCCCCCCCCGCCCCCGCCTTCCTCCCATTGCACGCTTGATAAGTAGGTGACACGGAACTAGAACTCAGGTCTCCAGGCGACCACTTCAGCCAGCATCAACCATTGATGCTACTCCTGCCCTGGACTGGGTCATCTTTCCAACCCAGAGCAAAGGCTTGACCCTCTAGGCTGCCCTACCATGTCCTGTCATAATCAAGAGAAAGCTGGTGTGTGTCCTGCCCATACACCGGTTTTTCACCACTCTAGGTCAGATCGAGACCCCATTCCGGCTAGTACACGTGTGTGAGCAGCTATCACACACAAAGAGAACCAAACAGAATAAAGCCCAAATAAAAAGGGCTTCTTTTCACTAAGAGACAGAAACGAGATTGTCTGGGCTTCCCGATGTTAATTATACGAGGGGTGGGAATTGAAACCGATCTGAAATTCTCCCTCTCCTACAAACCTACCAAACCCCAAAGTTTTTCAATTTCGTTTTATGAACACGCAGAAGTACTCTTGCAGCTCTCAAGCCAATGAAGGAGCACACACACCACGATGTGTGCTGCTTTGCGAGGAGCTGTCAAAAGCAAAGCTGGAAAACCCTTGTCCTCATCAAGCGGCTTTCCCCAGAAATGGTGTGGATGGAAGTGGGGGGGTGGGGCGAGCAGGAGGCTGCGGACTGGAAGCTGAGTGCACAGATTCTGAAAAGGATTACTGAAATCCCTGGTTGCGAGGCAGCAGATGGGGAAGGGCAGGTTCTAGAGCAGAAACCTTTCCTTCCAGCATAGCAAGGATAAAAATAAACTCCCAGCAAATGCGCAGAATCAGCCATCGCCTACACTCTTCTTCCCTCACTGATAACACTAACATGTTATCATGTGTTATTTTCCATCACCCAAATCATGCGCGACGTCCGATTTCGTAACCTTTTTTTTCACTGTGTATCCCATCATAAAAATCGTCCCATGTCGTCAGAACTTATCCGCAAACATCATTTTTTGAGAACTATGTACTATTGGCTGACTATACCGTGATTTACTTATGTCCTTCTTGCTGGATGTTTTCCCCAGTTTTTCAATATTATAAATAACTCAGCAATAAACCACTTTGTCTCCTACCTGTGGTTTTCCAGAGATATACCTCTCTCTTAGCCTTCCCTTGTAGATTTTGATAGAGAAGACTCTCACGTTGTTACGAAAGTAGAGGTTAATAAGCTGGTAAAATGCACATTTTTTTTAATTGTAATTTGTATTGTGGAGGAGATTGTAAGCAACGCTTGTTTTCTTCTTTGAACTTGCTGTGGGGAATATCCCTATTTTACAGATCAGGAAGCTGAGGCTCGAAGAACTTAAGTGATTTGCTCGAGGTCACTGAGCCACGATTTCAATTCAGGCAATTACACCCCAGAGCCCACACTTTTTTTTTTAAATGTGTATTTATTTTGAGGGAGAGTGAGAGAGAGAGAGAGAGAGAGAGAGAGAGAGAGTGCATGCACACCCAAATGGAGGAGGGTCAAAGGAAGAGAGAGAGAGAGAGAGAGAATCCCGAGCAGGCTCCATGTTCAGCGAGGAGCCTGACCTGGGACTCAGTCCCGCTAATGTGAGATTGTGACCTGAGCAGAAATGAAGTCGGATTCTTTTTTTTTTTTTTTCTCAAAGTTTTTATTTATTTTTGGGACAGAGAGAGACAGAGCATGAACGGGGGAGGGGCAGAGAGAGAGGGAGACACAGAATCGGAAACAGGCTCCAGGCTCTGAGCCATCAGCCCAGAGCCCGACGCGGGGCTCGAACTCACGGACCGCGAGATCGTGACCTGGCTGAAGTCGGACGCTCAACCGACTGCGCCACCCGCGCGCCCCTATGAAGTCGGATTCTTAACCAGCTCAGCCACCCGGGTGCCCCCAGAGCGCTTTTACTTGCTTTGCTCAAATAAACTGTGGTCCATAAGCGACAAGATGATACTGTAGAACGCGTGGTAAGATTAAGAGGACAAAAACAGCTTACAAAGCAACACTTTCAGTCTGGTTCTTATTTTTTTTTTCGTTGTAGGATACATAAAATTCACAGGACGAAGAATGGGAAAATATCCATCCAGATGGGGGGGGGATTATTTGTGATTTTAATTTTCTTTGTGCTTTTCCAGATGTTCTACAATGACCATCTCTTGAAGTCAGAAAACTTCAGGGTAGCAGAGTCTTTTATTCATTCGGTGGATAGGAGGGTGCTGTGGGTGAAGGCAAACGCGGGCTCTGGGCTGGGGGGGGATGGGGAGATGGGGGGAAAGCAGGAAGACTGCAGGGAGGAGGGGCTGTTTGAATCAGGCCTTGCCATGGTCTGAAATTAACACGGAAGAAAACAAGGCCATCATGATGGTTTCCTGCTGCTTCTGAACACATCCCCTTTCTTCTGGAGTCCTAGCACCATATTCTCCCCCCTGGAATCTTTGCGTGTCTGTGTGGCCAAATCTGCATTATTTCTCTTGGGGAAGGGGCTTCCAGGATGCAATAGAGTGATGTCCACAATTACCTGGCAGGGGAGCGGGGTGGGGGGGGGCCACCCTGGTCCTCGAGAGAGAATGTTTCCTCCTGCTCAGGTCACAGTGGTCTCCGTGACACCCGTGGTTCGAGGTAGTGGGTTGGGCTACGGGGGACAACACCTGTGGTTTGCAGAAGCCGCTCTAGAAACGTCTGCCATTTTCTGTTCCTGGAAATGACTGCACTCCACGCAGAGGTGGGATGGCTTAAATGTCAGAAAGCACCCCCCGCCCCCGGGACTCAGCCCACAGAAAGAGACTCCCCCCCCACCAGGGGCCCATGGACTAGTCCTTCTGAGGCTGGCCCTGCGATGAGAGTCGGTTTCACACCTGGCCAAGCACGTCCGGTGCACAGAGTTCCCACGAGAGCATCTCAGCGACTCCGGACCCCACAGAGGACTTTAGGCATGGTTCGCGGAGATGACACCGACTGTATCTGGCAAGTCCCTCGAACAAAACGTCACCTCTAACCAAGCCAGAGGCATGTGTCTCTCCGGCAGGAAAGCAGTTCCCACCTCCCAGGCCCTGGAAAAATTCCCCTCGTGTCAGCTGTAGGCCATCACATGCTTCCCAGTCATGTCCTCCTGGAAATGTGTAAGGAAGCCGGCTTTGGAATGTCCCAGAACTTGGGGAAGGAGGCCCAGGCCCCACCCATGTCTTAGCGCCCTGCCCTCCCCCATGCAAGGTAAATTTAAAGCTGAACTTGTCTAGTGGCCGGAAAGGGGAAGAGAGGCTTCTCTTTTGTAGAGCATTCCCAGGAGAAACCCAGTGCTTGTGAATTCGTCCTCTGTCCCTTTGACACGCCAGGATTCGTGTATACAACACGCGTAGGAATAGGTAGGAATCCAAGTGTGAATTATTTGTACACTTCTCGCCAGCTTTAAAGCCCAGGCGTGGCGTGTTCTGTAACAGCTTAACTAACGGTCCTCATTATCTCTTTGAGATGCAAACATCAACGTCTGCGGTCCCACCGTGCCTGTCACCACGCTCCAGGCTGTGACAGCCGGCTTGTCGTAGAGGCAAAGGCAAACTCACCGGCACAACCAGCTCCCGGAGCCGGTGGGTGAACTCGGGTAACCGCGTGGAGAACGCAGACGGCGCGGCCAGGCCCTCCTGTGGGACGACGGGCTACCCTTAGTCTTGGGCACGTGTTCACAATGGATTGTGGCTGTTCGGTGGCACGAAAAATGGCACACTGTCTTTCCGGCTGTGTCATCTCCACGGAGCCTCGCGTGTGGGCGCGCTGCAATCGGCTTCCACGCTTATTCGATAATAAAACTGTTTTGTTCCTCCTCTCACCGTTGTGGAGCAAACTGGGACGGAAGGGTGTTCCTCGCCCCCAACACCCACGGCCACCAGCTGCTTCACTGGGTGTGGAGGCCGCCCTTGGCCTGGTACTCACAGTGCCCATCTGAGGACGGTTGTCCGGCACGCCAGTCTCCCTGCCTGCCTTCTCTGCCCACTCCCCTGCCCCGCACTGGGTCAGCCTTGGGTCCCCGCTTCCCGGCCCTCAGTGACCAGACCATGTGGCCCGCGCCTAGACAGGGCTGGGAGCGGCTCTCTGTGTCCGGGTGAGGGACCAGGCCTTCTTTTGTTTTGCGGGCCTTCCCCACGGGGCTTCGAGGTCCCTCGGGTCTGGGCCGGCTGTCCTGGAGCCCCGGTGCTGCCGGGGATCCATGCAAACAGGGCCCTGATGTATACAAACGAGGAACCATCCTGCCCACCCCCTTCCCCCACCCAAGGAGAGCTGGGCTTGCAGGTAGCAAAGGGGGGGAGACATGTGTCACACCCCACTTTGGCGGGAAGGGGCCGTGCACGGCTGGGTAAAAGAGACCACATCGCTCTCAGCTGTCACCTTTGTTGAGCTGTCAGTCAGAGGTGACTCACGACCCCAAGGGCCCTTTACGTAGGTCTCAGAGCCCAGACCTGGCTCTTTCCAGGATGCCGGCTGCTGCTGTGGGTAATTACAAAGGGAGGATGGAGGAAACAGGCATCTGGAAGATTCTGTGCCCCCTCCTCTTAGTCTGTTTTTTTGTTTTTGTTTTTTTTCCTTTCTCTTTTTTCTCCTGTGGGGATAGGAACCAGGTCCGCTTTTCTTAGCTGGAAGCTTGGCTTCTAGTCGTTTGGACACACCCAGCAGCTCCTTGCTGCCCGCAGAGGTGGGTTGGGGTCCTTGAGAAGCCCCCTCCCCCTCTCCTTGCGCCGTTGACGGGCACACGCCGCGAGGATGAGTCATTGCGTGGTCTGACCCCAAAATGTTCATACTTGGCCTCAGAGTGGCCACAGGGGGCTGGCGCTGGGGGCAAATCCCGAGTCATACCAAAGGGTGAGGGCAGACTTCTGAACGTTGGTTCTGGAAAAAATATTGTGGCTCCCTCTGTTCCTGGACTCCGCTCCTTTCTCTTCTCTCTCTCCCGGGGACACAAAAGATCAGCTCCCTCAATTATCCTGCTTCTCTAAGAAGAGAACCTCCTCCCAGGATTCCGGTGATTGGTTCAATAATCGTTCTGAAATGAGAAGAATTAAGGTAAAGACACACAATTTCAAATAGGCAAAACCTTATTCGGCATAGTAGGTGTGCCCTAGAATGATAATTTCCATGGAAGGGATTCTTTTTCAAATGTGCAAAGTGGACTTCACTATTCAACTCAGTCTTATGATACGCTGTTTGAGGAGAAAGCGTCCAGGCATAATGAGAATGTGTATCCAATCATCTCCTCAATTTGAAGTTCAGATTTTTTACGTAGATGATTTCTTCAATGCCTTAAAAAAAAAAATGTGGTCTGGTACAGCATCCTGAAATCTTTGTTTTAACTTTAAGATGATAAAAGGAATACATAGTCAAGATATTATTTTTTAATCAAGGGTTTTAAATTTATTTTATTTTTTTAATTTTTTAAATGTATGTTTATTTTTGAAAGAGAGACAGAGAGCAAGCAAGGGGTGGGGCAGAGAGAGGGAGACACAGAATCCGAAGCAGGCTCCAGGCTCTGAGGCATCAGCACAGAGCCGGATGCGGGGCTCGAACTCACGAACCGTGAGATCATGACCTGAGCTGAAGTTGGCCACTGAAATGACTGAGCCACCCAGGTGCCCCAATTTTATTTTATTTTTAAGTTTATTTTATTTATTTTGAGAGAGAGAGAGAGAGAGCAGGGCAGGGGCAGAGAGAGGATCCCAAGCAGGCTCTGAGCTGCCTACTAAGGGCTCGGTCCTATGAACCATGAGATCACCACCTGAGCCAAAATAAAGAGTCAGACGCTTAACTGACAGAGCCACACAGGCGCCCCAGGAGTTTTAAATGTTAATGTTTTCGACTGTATCAACCTTTCCCTTTATGGTGTGTGTATTTTATTTTCTCCTTAAATGCATAAACGGCTGCAATATCTTCGCCGTAGGTGTTCATGCCTCTGCAACGTGTCTTTGTAGCACCTCGTCCTCTTAGGAGGTGCTGTTCTGTCTCTATCCTTCTGGAGTCTCTGTACTTGCTTCGGCCAAGGGAAGACGGCAGAAGTGATGCTGTGGCTATTCTGAGCGCAGAGGACTTCGGGAGCTCTGCCTGCTGCCGTGTAAATGAACCCACGCTAGCCTACTGGATGGTGAAGGATGTGGCCCCGTCACCCCAGTGGCCCCAGCCCACAGCCGGCTCAGCTAACCTGGCAGCTGGCCCTGGTTGCCTGAGCGAGCCCAGCAAAGACCGTAAGAACTGCCCAGCTCAGCCTAGCCTAAACTGCTGACCTGTAGAATCACCAACAATGAAAAATTAGCCGTTACTTTGAGAGAATCCCAGCCCTAAATGTTGGGCTGGTTTGTTAGGCAGCAATATTTAAATAGTACAGGTCTTATTAGAGAGCCCTCGCTATCTTGAAGTCCTAAAGCATCTATCTTTCTGTGTTCTCAAGGTTTCTCTATTTTGTTTTCCATATTTATGTGCCATAATCGATCTGCAATTAAGTGTTTCTTTTTTTTTTTTTCAACGTTTATTTATTTTTGGGACAGAGAGAGACAGAGCATGAACGGGGGAGGGGCAGAGAGAGAGGGAGACACAGAGTCGGAAACAGGCTCCAGGCTCTGAGCCATCAGCCCAGAGCCTGACGCGGGGCTCGAACTCACGGACCGCAAGATCGTGACCTGGCTGAAGTCGGACGCTTAACCGACTGCGCCACCCAGGCGCCCCTGCAATTAAGTGTTTCTTGTGGGAGGTAGAGACCTAAGGCATTTCTGCTCATTCAACTTTTTTTCTGTATTTTTTCATATTTGAAAAATTTCATAATGAATGCTGTAGTCATTTTTATTTGTTTATTTTTTAAAATAATTTTTAATGTTTATTTTTTGAGGGAGAGGGAGAGAGAGAGAGAGAGAGCGAGAGCAGGGGAGGGGCAGAGAGGGAGACACAGAATCCGAAGCAGGCTCCAGGCTCTGAGCTGTCCGCAGAGCCTGATGTGGGGCTTGAACCCTCAAACCATGAGATCACGACCTGAGCCGAAGTCAGACGATTAACCGACTGAGCCACCCAGGCGCCCCGTTGTAAATCTTTTTTAGCAATTATATATTTCCTTTCACACTTGATCTTAGCCAAAAGGCCGAGAAGCAATACATATTTTCTTTTTAAAAATGACTGTAGGGGTGCTTGGGTGGCTCAGGTCATGATCTCCCGTCCTATGAGTTCAAGCCCCGCATCGGGCTCTGTGCCGACAGCTCAGAGCCTGGAACCTGCTTCGGATTCTGTGTCTCCCTCTGTCTCTGCCCCTCCCCCGCTCGTGCTCTGTCTCTCTCTCTCTCTCTCTCTCTCTCAAAAATACATAAACATTAAACAAAATTTTAAAAAAGACTTTGAAAATATTTACAACAAAAATAAAAACAAGATTTCACAACTCAGCTGTAGCCACTTACGACATTGTGAAGGGGGAGGGGTACAGTTTGTATCAAACAGTTTTCCATTTTTCTCACTTAGCATCGCATTTATTTCCCTGTAGCCAAATTATCCAAGATAATCTCGAAGGATCGCATGTAGTTTGTCACAGGGCTATATTCTTGCTTTTTTTTTAAGAGGTTTTTTTTTTTTTAAAGTTTATTTATTTTGAGAGAGAGAGCACATGTGCATGTGTACGAGTCAGGGAGGAGCAGAGAGAGAGAGAGAGAGAGAGAGTGCGTGCATACGCACAAGTGGGGGAGAGGCAGAGAGCGAGGGAGAGAGACTGAATCCCAAGCAGGCTCCTCACTGCCAATGCAGAGCCCATGACGGGACTTGATCCCACGGTCTGAGACCATGACCTGAGCCGAAATCAAGAGCCAGATGCTCAACCGAGCGAGCACCCCCCCCCCCACCGGGGCGCCCTCCGTGCTGAATATTCTCGTGCAAATATTACTGACCAGGTCTTCAGGATCACGTCTAGAAATGAAGTTGTGGGGACAAAAGGGATGAGAAAGACAAATATCATATGACTTCACTCATTTGAAGACTTTAAGAGACCAAACAGATGAACATAAGGGAAAGGGAAGCAAAAATAATATAAAAACAGGGAGGGGGACGAAACAGAAGAGACTCTTAAATATGGAGAACAAACTGAGAGTTACTGGAGGGGTTGTGGGAGGGGGGATGGGCTAAATGGGTCAGGGGTACTAAGGAATCTACTCCCCAAATCATTGTTGCACTAGATGCTAACTAATCTGGATGTAAATTAAAAAAAAAAAAAAAATTTAAATGAAAAAAGAAAACAATTTTCAGATCCAAAGTGCAGTTCCAGAAAGACACTCTCTACAGAGAGAGCGCGGGTCCCCACCCCCTCCACCGGCTCTGCAGGAGGAGAGCCATCCAACCCCATGCTTCATCCGAATGTTCTCGCTGAAGTAAATGAAGAATCCAATCTCGGATGATTCACCGAGTCAGAACAAGGTCGCATGCTGGTGAGAACAGAAAACTGGGAAGAAGCACCTAATCTATTAACTCAGTACCTTCAGTTCCTCCTCTTAAATTTATTCGACAAAAAATGTCATCGCACCAGTACCCAGAGGCCTCTCCTGCCTTGGGCCACACCCTGCTCCCCGAAGCCTGAACCAGGAGCCAGGGACACAGGATGGGTTCCGACTGGGCCGTTGCTCAGAGCCAAGGAGGAACACGCGGGGGCTTCTGCCTCTCTGCTCGGGGAGAGGCCAAGAGGGCCCAGGCGGTCACTCATTCAAACATCTCTGTGTCTGGTCTGAGCCATCGCTGCACCAGAGCCTGGGCACCCAAGAGTGACCAGCCCAGAGAGAAAATTCCTGGTCGTAGAGATAAGCTCTCTAAGGCCCAGCTGCAGAAACCAAGAAAGCAGGGGAAGGAGGCCCCACGTAGCCTGGGGGGTCAGGGACAGCCTTCCAGAAGAGTGCGCGTCCAGACGGATCTTTGAATAAGTAGGGCTTGGCCAGGCTGAGAGAGGAACAGGTGTTCGAGGTGACTACAGGGAGGAAGGTGGAGAGTGTGGCAGAAGGGGCGGGTCATGAGAAGCTTCCTAGGGCTGGCCCTATAGCCTTTACGAGGTCCTACCATCTGGCCCCACCACCTTTCTGAGCCCATCCCTCCTCCACACCCTCCGCCCCACCACCCCGCCCTGCTCCAGCCCCATTAGAGTCTTTGCTGTTCCGCAAGCGCGCTTCAGTCCTAAGCTCTGCATTTGCCTCTCTCTCTGCCCGGAATGCTCTTCCCTCAGATAGATACAGGCTTTCTTCCTCACTTCCCTCAGGCCTCTGCTCCAAATGTCATCGTCTAAGCAGAGACACTTCCTCTGACAAGCTATCATATAGCATGCCACTCTGGCCATGGACCCTGCTTGATTTTTCTTCTGTTTCGTCTCGGTCTCCCACGCCAGCATCGAGTAGAACGGGAGCCCCGTGAAGACACGGACTTTGCTTTTTCCTCGTTCAGCCAAGCAAAAGCTACTGCATAGTCTAGCCCCTGGGCCTAGAACACTGTCTGATGCGTAGCAGGTGTATCAGAAACATTCAGAGGACAGAAGGATGAATTTTGTCAAAGATGGTGTGGAGCCACCGAAGAGATTTTCATTTGGAGAGACACGGCCAGATTTGCAGTATAGACGGCTCTCTCTGGCTTGCTTCTTCTTTTCTCTTCCTGCACCTTTTGGGTGCAGCAAGTACTGAGCAGTTTCAGTCCCATTTTGCAACGAGGAAGTTGCCAGTGAAGTGTAGAGTGGAGGCGCAGGGGAGGGGAGAAGAGTGAGTGGGGTGGGACGTGGAGGCAGAATGTGGGCAACTCTTTCCGGAACATCGAATGTGAAGAAGAAGGCCAAGTTTGGGCCACAACTTAGGGGGAAAAGGAAGGTGATTAAAAAAACAGCGAGGTCTACCCAATTCCAAAGCTATTATTCTTTTTCAAAGGTTAAAAAGCCTTATTTCAAGATAATTATAGATTCCCAGGTTGTGAATAGTAAGTACCGAGAAGTCCCAAAGACCCTTCACTCGGTTTCTCCGATGGTGACGTAGTCCATACACGTAGTATAATATAAATAACAAGGATCCGATTCTGGGGCAACGCCACGGTCATTTTTTGGATTATGGAACGTTTTTATGTCATTTTCAGTGTATGTGTGGATACACGCGATCACCGTCACAGTCAAGATACAGAATTGTTCCATCCCCACAAACTACAAAAAGGCTACTCGTTGATAATCACACTGAGCCCCCTCCTTTCCCCCCTTTCCCCTTAACCTACCCCCTGGCAACCACGAATTCGTTTTCTGTCTCTACAAGTTTTTCATTTCAAAAATGTTATACAAATACAATCATAGAACATACCATGTTCTGACCTTAGTTCCCCTTCAGCATAGCGCCCTTGAGATCCATATCCAAGCTGTTGTGGATACACACAGTGGTCCATTCCTAGTAACTGGTAAGTAGCACCCCATGGGGCGGATGTACCACACTTTACCCGGTTCACCCACTAAGCCCGCCATTTTGGTTGTTTTCCACCTTGGGGCTACTACCAATAAAACCGCTGTTAACGATCGCGTACAGGTTTTTGTGTGGACCTAAGTTCTTATATCTCTGGGACAAATGCCAAGTATTTCCATTGCTTTATCATATGGTAGTTGCATGTTTAGTTTTCAAAGAAATGAACACGCTCTTTTCCAGGGTGGCTGCAACGTTTCCTTTCTCACCGGCAGCATGCGAGTGATCCAGCCTCTCTGAATCCGGGCTTGCAGGAGGTATGGGGATATTTCCTCGTGGTCTTAATTTGTATTTCCTTAATGGCTAGTGAGGTTGGATGTCTTCTCATGTGCTTGTTTGCTATCTGTATATCTTCTTCAGTGAACTGTTTCCTCCTGTCTTTGCCCATTTTCTAACTGGATTTTTTCAATGGTGAGTTTCGAGAGAACTTTATATATTGGAGATACGAGTTTTATCAGATATGTGGTTTGCAAATTTTCTCCCAGTCTGTAGCTTGATTTTTCATCCTCATAAGAGAGTTTTTTACAGTGTCAAAGTTTTTGATTGCGCGCGCCCCCTTGGATGAAGCCCAGCCTTTCAATATTTCATTTTTTGGATTATGCTTTGGTGTCATGTCTGGGAACTCTTCACAAGTCATAGGTTTGAAAGATTTTCTTTCATGTTATTTTCTAAAAGTGTCATAGTTCTATGTTTTACATTAAATCTAAGATCCATTTTGAGTTACTTTTTAAATAAATGCTAGGTTAGGTTGGGGTTATTTATTTCTTTATTTCTGCCTGTAGATGTACAATTACTCAGCCACAGTTTGTTGAAAAGACAATCCTTCTGGGGCGCCTGGGTGGCGCAGTCGGTTAAGCGTCCGACTTCAGCCAGGTCACGATCTCGCGGTCCGTGAGTTCGAGCCCCGCATCGGGCTCTGGGCTGATGGCTCGGAGCCTGGAGCCTGTTTCCGATTCTGTGTCTCCCTCTCTCTCTCTGCCCCTCCCCCGTTCATGCTCTGTCTCTCTCTGTCCCAAAAATAAATAAACGTTGAAAAAAAATTTTTTTTAATTAAAATTAAAAAAAAAAAAAAGAAAAGACAATCCTTCTAATGATTTCTTTGACATCTTTGTCAAAATCAGTTTGCTGTATCTGGGTGGGTTCTTTCTGGGTTCTCTATTCTCTTATGTTATCCTATGTGTCTCTCCTTCCACCAGAACCACACAATCTTGAGTATTATACCTGTATAATAAGTCCTGAAATAGGGTAGAGTGATTCCTCCCATTTTGTTATTCTTTTTCCAAAATGTTTTAGCTGTTCTGGCTCCTTTGCCTTCCATAGAAATTGTAGAACAATCTTGTCTATCTCTGTAGAAATCTCTCCAGGATTTTGAAAGGAACTTTGAATGTTAAACTTATATATCAACTTGGGGAGAACTGACACCTTTACTATGTGGAGTCTTCCAATCCATGAACATGGTAAGTCTCTCCATTTATTCAGATCTTTGATTTCTTTCCTCGATATTTTGTAGTGTTCAGTATACGCATCCTATACAGGCTTTGTTAGATTTACACCTAAGTATTTGCTGGCTTGTTGTTGGTGTTGTTAGTGTTTTTGAGTGCTTATAAATTGTATTTAATATTGGTGTTCATTGCCCATTGCTAATGTGCACAAATAGAACTTAATTGTGTATATTTGTCTTGTATTCTGTGACATTGCTGAGGTCACGTATTAGTTCTAGAGGGCTTTTTTGTTTCTTTTGGTAGATTCCTTGGGTATATTCTGCATAGACAATCATGTCATCTGCAAATAGAGGTAATTTTATTTCTGTCATATGGGCATTTTATTTCCTTTGCTTAGCTTAGTGCACACGTAGAATTTCCTGTATATGTCAGCTAAAAGTGGTGAGAGTGGACATTTTTGCCTTTTTCTGAAACTTAGAGGGAAAAAGCAGTCAGTCTCTCATCATTAAGTATAATGTTAAGCGTAGGTTTTTTGTGAATGCTCTTAATCAAGTTGAGGAAGTTTCTCTATTTTCCTGTTTTTCCTGGGAATTTTTATCATGAATGAATGTTGAACTTTATCCAATGTTGAATTTTTTTTATTATCACTGGTTAAATAGGTGGCCAAGCATTTTTTTTTAGTGACCCATGATCCCATGTTCCAAGTATTCAAACTTTTTTTATCTTTTTGACAACTTTTGAAGTTTGCCTTCCCAAATCAAATCATGTTTTTTGGTGTGTGTGTGTGTTTTTTTTTAATGTTTGTTTGTTTTTGAGAGAGAGTGCACATGTGTGAGGGAGAGGCAGAGAGAGAGGGAGAGAGAATCCCAAGCAGCTCCGTGCTGTCAGCACAGAGTCCCAGGCGACATGGGGCTCGATCCTGTGAGACCATGACCTGAGCTGAAATCAAGAGTCAGATGCTTAACCAACTGAGCCACCCAGACACCGCCCCAAATCAAATCCTAAATGAAATCTTGATTCAAATCGACCTTGAGATTTCTTAGAGGGTCCCTGGAAAATCAAAAAGAATTTGTCCTTTCACTTTTGTAAAAAGAGAGATATTAAAAATAATTTGGCTTCTTTGAGTGCATGGGAAGCACTGTCAAATAAGAAGAAATCTTCCATCTTCATTAGGTTATATTTGTATGGATAAAATATTATTAATATAAATATTCTATAAATTGTATGAACTTCCTAGAAATCTGTCAATGTCCTCCTAGTTCATTGATACATCCAGGGGCTGCTTTGCCTGATATTAGACAACAGTTACAAGCTCCTGCTGAATTCATCCTCTGAGGTGTTGTTTTCGTTTTGTTTTTTTTTTTTTTTAATTTTGGTTATTGTATTTTTCAGCTCTAAAATTTCCACATGGTTCTTATCTCTTCCACTTCTTTGTTGAGACTTTCTATTTTTCTTCTTTTCCGGGGTGCTCATAGTTGCTTGCTGAAGCATTTTTATGATAGCTGCTTGAAGTTCTTGTCGAATAATTGTAAAATCTCTTGGTGTGGCATCTGTTGAGTCTCTCTTTAAAACTTCCGTTTCAGATCTTCCTGATCCTTGGTAAGATGAGTGATTTTTTTTTAATCAAAACCTAGAAATTTTGATAACCATAAATGCTTACATGAAAATAGATGAAAGTTCTCAGATCAACAATCTAACTTTATACCTTACGGAACTAGGGGGAGAAAAGAACAAACTAAACCTAAAGCTAGCAGAAGGAAGGAAATAATAAAGATTAAGGTAGAGATAAATTTTTTAAAAAGAGAATAGAAAAACAATAGAAAATATCAACAAGACCAGCATTTAGTTCTTCAGAAAAAAAAAAGATCCACAAACTTGACAAATCCACATTGACAAGAAAAAAGAGACACAGCTCCAATAACTAAAATCAGAAATGAAAGTGGGGACATTGTTACTGATTTTACAGAAATAAAAGGATTGTAAGAAAGCACGATAAACAACCGCATGCCAGAAAATTGGGTAACCTAAGGTGAAATGGATACATTCCTAAAGATACACAAACTAATCATGAACAAATAGAAAATCTGAATAGACCTGTAACTAGGAAGGAGAGTGAACCAGCCATCAAAACCTTCTCAACAAAGAAAAGCCCTGGACTAGATGGCTTAAACTGGTTAATTCTGCCAAACATTTAAAGAAGAAGTGAAACCAATCCCTCTTGAACTGTTCCAAAAAAATTGAAGAGGAAAGAAGCGTTCCCCACTCATATTGATGAGCCCAGCATCATCCCAATACCAAAACGAGAATAGACAAGAATATTACAGACCAATATATCTGTGCATCTATGCTGTGAAAATCTTCAGCAACACGCTAGCAAACTGAATTCAGCGGCGTATTAAAAAAAATCGTATGTCATGACCGAGTGGGATTTATTCCTGGAATGCATTGACGGTTCAGAGTGCAAAACTCAACATAATACATCACATTACCAGAATGAAGGGAAAAACCCCACACGATCATCTCAAGGGGCGCAGAGCGAGCATTTGACAAAATCCACACCTTTTCTTTCTAGAAATACCCAAGGGACTAGACATAGAAGTACCTCAACATAACGAAGTCCACGTATGAAAAATTCACAGCTAATATCAGACTCAATGGTGAAAAAAATACAAGTTTTTTTTTTGTTTTTTTTTTTATTAAAGACCAGGAATATGACAAGGATACTTGCTTTTGTCTCTTCAGTTTAACATTGTCTTGGAAGGCCGGGCCGGAGCAAATGGGCAAGACAAAGAAAGAAAGAAAAGTCGTCCTTGGGGCACCTGGGTGGCTCAGTCGGTTAGGCGTCCGACTTCGGCTCAGGTCATGATCTCGCGGTCTGTGAGTTCGAGCCCCGCGTCGGGCTCTGTGCTGACATCTTGGAGCCTGGAACCTGTTTCGGATTCTGTGTCTCCCTCTCTCTGACCCTCCCCCGTTCATGTTCTGTCTCTCTCTGTCTCAAAAATAAATAAACGTTAAAAAAAAAAAAATTAAAAAAAAAGAAAAGTCGTCCAAATTGGAGAATAATTAAAATTATCTCTCTTCACAGATGACGTGATCTCTAGAGATCCCCCCCCCACACACGCAAAAACTGTAAGAACTAATAACTGAATTCAGCAAAGTTGCAGGTCACAAAACTGACACCCCCAAATTAGTTGCACTTCTCCACCCTCACCATGAATAACCTGAAAAGCAAATTAAGAACCCGACTGCATTAACAATAGTAGCAAGGAGCATAAAATACTCGGGGATTAACTAAGGAAGCAAAAGACACTTGCTCACGACGGCCGAAAAATGGAAAAAACCCAAATGTCCGCGGATGGATGAATAGATCAACACATTGGGGTATATACAGACTATGGAGTATCATTCAGCCTTAAAGAACAAGGAGGAAAATCGTGACACAGCCTACAGCAGAGATGAACTTTGAAAACATTGCGCCGAGTGACATCAGTCAGACCCCAAAAAACGAATACTCTATGATTCCACTTACGTGAGGTGCCTCGAATAGTCATTTCCATAGAAACAGAAAGTATAGAACGGTGGTTGCCAGGGGGTGGCGATGGAGACTTTTAATGCCTTACTCATTAGCGTTTAGCGGGTACAGAGTTTAGTTCAGAAAGATGGACAAGTGCTGGGGACGGACGGTGGTGATGATTGTAGAGCCACGAGAAAGTACGGAATGCCACCGAACTAAACACATGAAAATGGTTAAGTAGTTTCTAAAACCTAAAAACTTGGAGCGTTGTGTTACGAGACCTTGGGACTTAAACCTTCCGTGTGAGCGGACTTTGGCAGGGGAAGGGAGGGCATCTCTTGGGTTCCACCAAGGTAGTGCAGAAGCTCGGTCCCCCAGGAGGCGTGCGTTGATCCCGGAAGGGGTGAGGCTTCTCATCCCGGGGCAGAGGTGGGAGTCCCAGCTCCCCACGAGGTCTCCATCGATACCCCTGGCCCAGAGGAGTCGAAGTGCCTCCTTCTTGCCTCCCGTGTGGCCTCCTCTGACCACATGGGGGATGGGGCAGGAGCCTCCTTACCCCGAGACAATGGTGAAAGTCCTGACTCTCCAGAAGCACCCCCCCCCACCTTTGTCAGGGTGGTGGGGAGGGGGAGGGCCACCTGGTTCCTGTCGATGGGGTCGAAGTCCAGGCTCCCCATACGGTCTCCACTACTGACGTCTAAGGGAGTTGGGATGGGGGAGGGGGCGGATCTCATTACAGTCCAGTGGGGATGAGAGTCCCTGCTCCCCGCTCGGCTTCCACTGACACCACCCCTGCAGGGGAGTTCGGGAGAGCAGACTTTGGCCAAGTCTTTTTTTCCCCCTTTGCCTGTCGGAGTCTCCTGGTTGCCAGCTTCTTCGGCTTCAATTTTGGGGTTCATGAGTGAAAAAGAGACTCTGAAACACAGGGAACAAACTGAGGGCTGCTGGAGGGGAGGCGGGTGGGCGGATGGGTTAAGTGGGTGATGGGCATTAGGGATGAGCCCTGGGTGGCATCTGTAAGAAATGAATCACCGGGTTCTACTCCTGAAGACAAAACTACACTGTATGTTAACTAACTTGAACTTAAATTTAAAAAAAAAAAAAAAAAAGGAAACCCCAGGGACTCACTACCATGTCATTCCTGTAGTCCTGGGACCCCGGGTCAGTCTGCCCTCTTGTCTTTCAACTTTCAGAGTCTTCTGTCTGTCTGGGACACGACGCCCTGGGCTGTCAGTTGTACTTCGAGAAGAGAGTAGGAAAAAGTATATTGACTCCGTCTTTATAGACGCGAGAGTCTCTTTGGGGGTCTGCCTTTTGTCAGGAGAAGCTTGAGCCTTGTCTGTGTGCTAGAAGGAGAGGTTGAAGGCGTAGGAGGGTGGGGGTCTGCTGCTGGAGCCGGTGGGGGGTCAGGGGGCAGGGGCTGGTGGGATCTGTGGGCCCCGGGAAGGGAGAATGGGCAGTGGGTGCGGAGACATGGGAACGAGACGGAATGCCAACCCTGGCCCTGGTGACTCTGTCTCCTCTAGGAAGGCGGACGCTGGTGGCAGAGGGTTAAGCAAGAGGCGGGGCAGGGCGAGGGACCGAGGGAGGAGGGGCAGAGGCTTAGAACAGCAGGGAGTAGTTTCAAGGAGACCTCTGCTTGGTCACAGGTAGAAGGCTGGCCCGCCACAGTGATCAGTCACAACGGGTGATGCTGGCATTACCAAAGGCGGGCCGTGTGCCCAGCCCTGGTCCTCCTGGAGGCTCTGCAGAGAGGACAGGGTTCGGGGGCTTCCCAGTTCGCAGTGAGGAAACCAAGCCTCACGGGCATGAAGCAACAAGCATTTCATGGCCTTGAAGCCGTGGCACTAGGACCTGACCGCATGGTTTCTAATGATCGAGCTGTCTTGGGTGCCAAGGGCCCAGCTGAACTTAGAGACCGTGAATCTGTGGCGTCCTCACAGCTGGGCGAATACCTCTCTAGGAGGGCTGGGCGTAAGAACAGAAGGCGAACTGCTGGATGGAGTCCAGGCTGGGCCTCTTCCAGGCAGATGGGTCAGAAGGCTGTGTGCAGAGGGTATCGGCGAGACACGGACTGGGGCGGTGACCGTGTGTCCTGGGTCAAGAATTAAGTCGAGGCAGCCAGGGGGTGATAAGGATCAGGAAAGATGGCGGGTCCCAGAGGCCGGGGGGGGGGGGGGCGGAAACGAGGTGGGAGCATATGAGTACCGGGGTGACATAACAGGAACTGTAGGACGTTGTGGTTAGAGGAGGAGAAGGTAAGTTAAAGATTTCTTGGTAAGGCAGATCCCAGAGGTGACAAGGTCTAAGGGGGGGGGGGGAGGGGGGGGCAAAGGATTTGAGGTCAAGAAGTTCAAGAGTGGAGGGTAAGAAGTCGCTTGCCCGGGATGACACAGCTGTTCCCTGGGAGAGGTGGGCATGGTTCGAGGGGATAGAGAACATTCGGTGACTCTTGTTCAAGCACCGTGAGGCAGGCTTTATTCGAGGGGAGGCTACCCAGATACATGGGATGGAACTCTGCAGTGAGGGAGAAAGGTGTCTCAAGTCCGAACAGCACGGGCAAGTGGGCGTGGAGGGGCAGGGGCGCGTGGGTGGGAAGCGACAAACAGGAAACATGGAGGCGAAGGGGGGGATCTCCCTGGGGCAGTTCAGGGCGATCAGATGCCGCCTGGGGAGGGTTGGGGCAGGGGGGCTCTATGAGATATGGAGGGTGGAGGTCTTTACTAAAATGACTTTGCAGTTCTTGGTAAAACTGGCTCTTAGAGGGAAGGGGGCTGATGGGCCTAGGAGAAGGTTCAAGAGTCTGACAAAAAAATTGGGTCAAGCGGAGAGGGAGAGAGAGAGAGAGAGAGAGAGGGAGAGTCTTTGTCCGATGTAAACCCCACTGAGAATCCAGAAGAAAGCCATCAGACAAAGGGTGAAGAGGGGCAGGGGTGGAGAGTGGTGGGAATGATAGGGGGCCAGGAGGGAGGCAGAGCAGACGGAGATTCTCGAAAGAGGGCCATTTTTTAAATTTTTTATTTTTATTTCTTTTTGAGGGAGAGACAGGCCGAGCATGAGTGGGAGCAGAGAGAGAGGGAGACAGAGAATCCGAAGCAGGCGCCAGGCTCTGAGCCGTCAGTGCAGAGCCGGCCGCGGGGCTCGAACCCACGAGCTGAGGCCGGACGCTCAACCGACTGAGCCCCGCCAGGGGCCCCCAAAGAGAGGTGTGTCTGTAGGTCGCGCCGGGGAGTGAAATCTGGGCGATGCCGGCACCGGACCTCACACCTCTGTGGTGTGCGGGGCCTGGAACCCACGGCCCCGGGTGCGAGGCGGGTGTGCAGCACATCCAGCTGCACAGTAGCCGAACGGAATAATCGCTGCTGGGAGGCGATGCTCAGGTCACCCTAGGGACGTTCCCCGGCGGGCACCGCGGGGCAGCGGCCACAGGGGCAGTGGAAGGGCCCTCACCAGCCCCCTGGGTCGTGTCTGCCCCTTCGCCTGAGTGCCGAGGGGAGTTAACGTTTAGAAAATGTGAGAAAACAGACGACAAAAGAAAGAAAAAAAGGAAAAAAAAAGCCTAGTGACCAGCTCTATAAAGTGCATGACGAGAGTGGCACATGCAAAAAAATAAATACATAAAATAAAATGAATACATACATAAATAAATAAATAAATAAATAAACAAACAGGTTCATAAAAGAGGATTAGGTTCTCTTTCCTTTTCAGGAAGTTTCCTTCATCATGACCAGCTCATTGCTTTTACAACCCAATGCGGTTGAAGTAAACAAAAAAAAAAAAAAAAAAAAAGGGAACAAGCATGGTGTTGGCAGAATCACATGTTCCTGGCTGGAAAGAAGTCGCAGCAAAATGCAGAACCCTTGGGTCTGTGTCTTTTCTCCCAGCCCCAAGGTGAGTCTACCGGGCTACGAGGCAGATGCTAAGTGGTGACTCGTGTTTAGCTGCATCGGTTTTGAAGGCAAGATTTTTAAGGAAGGGCTCCTTCTGCTTTTCTTTTCCTCTGCGTTAAAAAAAAAAAAATTTTTTTTTTAAGTTTATTTTGAGAGAGAGAGAAAGAGAGAGAGAGCATGAGCAGGGGAGGGGCAGAGAGAGAGAGGGAGAGAGAGGGAATCCCAAGGAGGCTCTGTGCTGTCAGCGCAGAGCCCAGCGCGGGGCTTGAACCCATGTTCCGCGAGATCGTGAAACCAAGACTCCGAGGCCTAACCGACTGAGCCACCCGGCGCCCCTCTTTGGGTTTTAAATTGTAAACGTAGCACATTTCACACAAAGAGCATCTTTCCTGCTCGGCTGAAAATTCCGGTTGGAGGGTGTGGATTCGGATGTTTTTGTGTTTGCCAAGTATTAACTTAAACAGTTAAACAGTGTTCCTGGAGGCAGCGAGGGAGGGGGAGACAGGTCCCCCTTCGAGACTCACAGGCTCGGGTCCAGCATGCCCAGCCTGCAACCTGGGCTCAGGGGACATCGCGAAGCCTGGAACAGCAGGAGTCCCCACGAGCCACAGCCGCCAGGCTTGGTGGGCTTCTCGGGGCCACCTGACGACAGTTCTGAGTTTCCCCCCACTCTGCGCCACACGTGTTTCAAACCGCACTCTAGAATTGTCCCAGCTGTCCCCCTGCCCTCCTCAGCAGGTGGCCCCAAGAAAATGTCACCAAGGCAATTTCGCCAAGAAAACAGAAGCCATCAGGACGAAACAGTCTTCACTCTTGCTAGAAAGCCTTGCATTTCGCCTACACCTTCACCCGTCCCAGCCTTGTCCTCACGGGACACACGGTGAAGGTGAGTCCGGCCCCGCCCTGTCCCCTCCGCAGACACCGCCCCATCGGCTTCCACCTCTCCCTCTCCCGTTTGATGAAGTCTTTCCCTGGATCCCTCCAGCCACTGCTCTGTTTCGCCCCCTCCTCTTCACAGCCAAACTTCAAGCCACGTGTCCCCAACCTACTCCAATCTGATGCCTGTGTTCCCTGTTCCGCGGACGCTCACGGCCCCCACACTCCCTCGGCAAGCCCCCCCACCCCCGCCCCACCCCAGCTACTCAGCCGGCCAGACGCCCTGTCCGGCACCCGTTTCCTGGAATGCTCCGTCTTCTCACCTAGAAAATGACCCTCCTAGTGTTCTTCGTTCCTTGCAGGCTTCTCCCTGCCTGTTTCTGGGAGGTTGTTTGCTTTGGCTTCTCCCCTATTCTCATTTGTCACACTTCCTGAGGCGGGGTCCAGCTGGGGGCCAGGGAGAAACCGCACACGGGTGAAGCAGGCTGGGTGGGGGTGATAGGGAGCGGTGGGGACTGGGGCACCCAGGGAGCGAGAGAGCTTCAGAAAGGTGGCGACCACAACTCAGCAGGAGCAGGTGACTGCCAAGGGCAGGAGCAGGTGACTGCCAAGGGCAGGGGCGGCAAACGTTTTTCTAAAGGGCCAGCGGCCACGAGTACTGTAGGCCTTGTGGGCCACATGTCACCTCTGTCACTTACTCTTCTTTGTTTCAAGAACCCTGTAAGAATGTAAAAAAGTTCTTAGCTCTAGGGGCCATACAAACACAAGCCAAGGGTCAGATCTCATGTGCAGATTGCAGTTTGCTGACCCCTGGGAAAGAGTGAATGCCAAGTCCAGAGCGGCTAGATGTTCTGGCCAGAAATCCAGATTCTGTTTGAGATTTCTGGGTTCCTAAAGGCTGACGTTTAGAAGATCTTCCGGGAGCGCCTGTCTCCAGGTACCCCCTGGGCATCTTGTAGTCACTGGAAACGTGTCCACCCAGAACCCAAGTCGTCATCACGCCCCTCCCCCCTCCCAAGCTGAGTTCACACACTCAGCAAATGGTAACATCCTCCACTAGAGGCAGACAGCTGGGAGTCCTTGCCCTTCACCCCCACATCGTCAGCACAGTGCGGCCCATCCTTCTTCCTGAATTCCTATCCACCTGGCTCTGTCCTCCGTGCCCCCGCCCTGTGTCGGACCACCATCCTGTCACCCCTTGAGAACCTCCTCCCAATGAATAGTCCCCATTGCCTGTCTTACCCTCTCCTAATCCTTGCCATGGCCAAGATGATCTTTCTCAAACGCAAATCGCAAATCCGGTCAAGGTACTCCCAAGCTTAAGACCCGTTTGCTGTTGGGTAAGATCCTAACCTTCAGTTGATCTCCAAGGCTTCTGGTGGTCAGGTCCCTGCTGGACCCCGTCCAGCCCTGTACCTCTAAGTGGTCACTCCTCCTTTCTCCCCAACAACCCTGCACCGCTGCCCTAGCCTTAGGCAACTCCTCGTCTTATTTTCTATCCCTACAGATTGGCCTGTTCCAGGCATTGAGCATGGAGGGAATCCCAGGGTAGGTGGTTTGTTTGTGACTGGCTGCTTTCACGTAGCACATTTCAGGGTCTCGTGTACCAGTAATCCCTTTTTCCTCTATAATTTTTAAAATGTTTATTTTTGAAAGAGGGTGGGGGAGGGGCAGAGAGAGCGAGAGGGAGACAGAGGATCCAACGTGGGCTCTGTGCCGACAGCAGAGAGCCGACGCGGGGCTCGAACTCAACAAACCGTGAGATCGTGTCCAGCGCTTAACCCACTGAGCCACCCAGGCACTCCTGGTGCTTCATTTTTTTTTTTCATTGCTGAATAATACGGCTTTGTACGGACATAACCACATGTACATTTTGTTTATCGGCTCATCACCCACAATGGTAATTTTACCTGCTGTGTCCTCGTGTTCTGATACATGATATTCTTGGGAAAGGAGTCTGTGTGGTTTTTCAGGTCCTGTAGAGTGAGGGCGAGGAGAAGCTTCTGCAACTCTAAGGTCTTTTGGAGAGAGATCAACTCAGGGAGGAGGGGAGGCAGAGGCATGAAAGTTGATGGGGGTAAATCCAACTCAGTCAAGGGAGGAAGGGGACGCTAGGACCGCCAGCTCAGACCCTTTGGCCCAGCCATCCCTGGACCGCACAGACAGGATGCTTTCTTCTCAGAACGGAAGACAGCAAGGGGAGCCTGGGTGGCTCAGTTTGCTGAGCGACCGACTTGGGCTCGGGTCATGATCTCACGGCTGGTGAGTTTGAGCCCCGAGTTGGGCTCTGTGCTGACAGCTCGGAGCCTGGAGCCTGCTTCGGATTCTGTGTCTCCCTCTCTCTCTGCCCGCCCCCTGCTTGTGCTCTGTCTCTCTCTTGCTCTCTCAATAATAAATAAATGTTAAAAAAAAATTAAAGAAAGGAAGACAGCAGGATAGAGGGAGAAACAAAGGACTCTACGCTTTTTGGCTGAAGGCTGCTGTCGATAGCAGTGCTGAGCCAACACCACCAACATCTGAATATTCTGGTTGCCGCGGGTTCCTTGTATAATATTTTGGATATTAACCCCTCAGTGGTTACATGACTTGCGAATATTTTCTCCCATTCAGCAGGATGCCTTTTCATTCTGCTGACTGTTTCCTTTGCTGTGCCGATCTCGCTGAGTTTGAGGTAGTTCCTTCCTTGTTGATTTTTGCCTCCTTGCTCGTGCTCACACCTCCTCCGAAACATTGTTGCCAACACTAACGACAGGGCGCTGTTCCCTCTGTTTTCTTCTAGCAGTTTCACAGTGTCAGGTCTCATGTTTAAGTCTATACTCCATTTCAAGTTGGCTTTTGTGAGTGGTGTCAGGCAGGGGTCCGGTTTCCCTCTTTTGCGTGTGAATATCCAGCGTCCCCCGCTCTGCTTACTGAAGTGCTGAGTACAGGCTACTCTTAGCTCCTTTGTCAAATATGAGTTGATGGCGTGTGTGTGGGCTTATTTCTGGGTCCTGTTCTGTTGGTCTGTGCGTCTGTTTTTGTGCCGTTCCTGTACCGTTCTGATCACTGGCTCTGTAATGAAGTTTGAAATCGGGAATTGTGATGCTTCCAGCTTTATTCTGCTTTCTCGGGATTGCATTGGCTATTCAGAGATTTTTACGGTTCCACACAAATTACAAACAAACTTTTGTTTTTCTGTTTCTGTGAACAGTGCCATTGGGATTTGGATAGGGGTTGGTTTGACCAATCTGCAGATGACTTTGGGTGGAATGAACGTTTTTGACAATGTTAAAGTCTTCTGATCCGCGAACACAGGGTCCCTTTCCATTTATTTGTGTCTTCAATTTCTTGCTATTTTCAAAGTACAGATCTTTCACCTCCTTGGTTAAATTTATTCCGAGGCATTTCATTCTTTTTTGATGCCATTGTATAAATGGGATTGTTTTCTTGACCTAGCCCAAAGTCTGAAGACTTCCTTCTGTGTTTTCTTCTACAAGTTTATTGTTTTAGCTCGTACATCTAAGTCTATGTTTCATTTTTTTTAAGTCCCACTTTATTATTTTTTAATATAGTTTATTGTCAAATTGGCTTCCATACAACACCCAGTGCTCATCCCAACAGGTGCCCTCCTCAATGCCCATCACCGACTTTCCCCTCTCCCCCACCCCCAGCCCCATCAACCCTCAGTTTGTTCTCTGTATTTAAGAGTCTCTTATGGTTTGCCTCCCTCCCTCTCTGTTTGTAACTATTTTTTTAAGTCTGTGATTCATTTTAATTAATCTTTTCTTGGTGTGAGATGAGGGTCTAAGTTCATTTTTTTTTTTTTTTTGCAGGCACATACTGTTTTATGATGAAACATTTTTTCCTACATTAATGTTGATGTCAGCTTAATATTCCATTTCACAAACGTACTATCAACACCGGGATCTTGGTTAAGTGTTTACAACTGTCCTTCAGAACAAGCCCCGATTTGTAGCGTTCGCCAATTTCCCTGGTGCAAATATTCCGGACCACCTCCAATTTCAAGGTACCAATGTTACATAAGTCATCATGGAATTGGGAGATCACACAGTTGGTTTTTGGAGACTTTTACAAGCTGGCTGTAGCGTCTTACTGGTCATTTTGTTGTTGTTGTTGTTGTTGTTGTTTGTTTGCCCCTCTGTTTGTCCTCAGTGTACAAAAGGTGTTTCCTCAAAGCAGGAAGAAGCTATTTTATCCACTGCTTTAAATGAATGCTGGCTCTCCAGGGCCTTTCTAGTTCTCCCTCCTCATGAGCAGGGCTGTGGACAACATCCTTGCAGCCTTTCCGTGGTCACATTTAGTGATGCCCATCGTTACTTACTTTCGGGACAGCGCAGCCTTGCTTCCTGGAGACGATGCAGCAAATCGAGTTTTGACAAAACAGGAGACGTACATAGCTGCTTGAACTCTGCAGTTTTACAAAGACACGCATTCAAAATTCAAATTACGGGGGTGACTTCTCCTTTTTAGTCTTCCTCTTGGGAACCAAATATTGAGTTAAACAAATGCCGCAGGGCAAAATAGCTGTGTGGACAAGCCCCCGGGGTGAGGTCAAGTGTGAATGTTACAATGTGTCAGCTTCCTGAAGGTATCTGGGCGTCAGAGTAGTGGGAGGAAATCGCTGGAGTGTGACACCGTTTCAGACAAAATGCACCAAAGCTTTCTTCGGAGACAAACTTGAAAGAAGGGCTAATAAAATGAGGGGTTCGCCCTGGGAGGGGACGCCTTCCATAGTTGTTAAACATTGTTTGCCAAGTGCTTAGCTGCAGTGGGCATTTTCATTAATGGAATTCAAGTCTCTCCACCCTCTCATCAAGCCAAAGAAGTATCTTGTTTCCATTAGTGTTTCTTTTATTACTATTGTGATTAGTACTTAATGCTATTGTGTCTCTTCTGTACCTGTCTACACTTCCGTTCATTTGATAAAACAGTTGGGCGCGCGGAACAGCTGTGTGATAGGAAAATCCTGATGGTTTTCCTGTTGATTTCTAAGATTGCCTTATGCATTACAAGCATTGACTTTTGGCCACTTTGTCTTAATTTGTAGTTTTAGTGGGTTTGTGTTGTTGTTGTTTGGCATAACATCTTTGTATTGCCCACTTTGTAATGGGCGTTGATATACAACGCAGGCACATTTCCCCTTAGTAGAATTCTTTTCTTTTTTGAAATTTGCTTAGAATGTCTCACCTGGTTTCTCCAAGTGAGTTTTAGATTTGTTGAATTAAGGGCTGAGACAAAATGCTCTGGAGGTTGAACAAAAGCTGCAAAGTAATTTGGTGCTGGCCTTCCAAGTCTGTGCTCAAAATCAACTCATTGGGCGTATTTCCCCCCATTGAACTGACCACCTTATGTGGCTCCTGCCCCATCCTGGCACATGGAAGGCTCCAGTGCCCATGGGCGTGGCAAGTGTTTCTCCCAGTGGTCTACATACCCCAGGTCTCTGGCTCAAGGAGCTTGTCCTGAATGAAGGGATGGATGAATGGGTGAGTGGGTAGTGCCATTTGGGATGAATAAACACATAAACGGATAAATGAAATTTACTAGCAACCCTACTTTTCCCCTTTCAGTGCCCTGTCCCAAGGACTGTTTCCCCTTGCTTTCCTACAAGGCCAGGTAGCAAAAGAGACTTACAGGGTGTCTATAATTTAGTTGTGTCTGAAACTTATGCTGATGGCTTCAGAACATCTCATAGCTCCAGGCTTCCAGGGTCCCTGTGCTTTAAGTGATCCCAAAGCCTTGGCCCAAGGCAAGCAAGCCCACCCACCCATGGCAGCGGGACGACGGAGATGCTCCAGGGGGGTGGGGGCAGGGTAACAGGTGTGAGACTAAATCTGGAGGGAAACTCTAGTTAAGCAAGTGTTCCCTACCATGGGGCATGGCAGGGGGATGGAGGTAACCTGAATAACCCTCTCCTGCTTCCAGGAGGCACAGTGCCCAGGGGTGGAGACAGAATGAGAGCCCTACCAGCTCTCCTTAGACATGACCCTTGTTCCTTTCCTGCCATCCAGGTATCAGTCTTTACACCGTTCTTGAACTCCTGCCACGGAAAGAAGGAATGGGAAATGAAGGACCAGAATAAATATCGGACAACTTCAGAGCAGGAAAACCCTACCGCGTCCAAATTCTTGCACAACACAGAGATTCGATTGCACCGAACTACGTCTGAACAGAGTGACAGCCACGGACTTCAAAATCACTTTTCTTTCTTCAAAATTTTACCCAGCAAATGTCATGGTAGAGGGTGCTCGTGATGGCACTGAGTTCAGAGTGCCTGACTGAGAGGAGGAATGAGTGTGACAGGGAAGGAAACGTAGAAGGCAGCCAATATCAGGGTGTCTATTCACGCCTGCTGATACAGAGTCCACTACATGTGGAAAAATCAAAAGCCATTCCGTCTGGTCGGCGTTTCTCAAGCTTTAGTTATTAGAATCACCTTTTTAACAATAATCCCATCTGACAAGAGCGGAATACATAATCCCCTCAAGGATACATGAAACATTCCCCAGGACAGACCATATGTTAGGCCACAAAACAAGTCTTAGCAAATGCGACAAGACTGAAATCATACCAAGTATCTTCTCAGACCACAATGGCATGAAACTAGAAGTCAGCAACAAGAAGAAAGCTACACAAATCACAAACGTAGGGAAATTAAACAACACCCTTCTGAACATTTGATGAACCAAAGAAGAAATGAAAGGGGGAGATACAAAAGTTCCCCGGGACAAACAAAAATGAAAACAACATACCAGAACTTATTAGATATTACACATAAAAGGATGAAACTGAACCCATATCTTATACCGCTCACAAAAATTAACTCAAAATGGATTAAAGACTTCCATATTAGACCTGAAACATGAAACTCCTAGAGAACACTGGAATAGAGCTCCTTGACATGGGTCTTGATAGTGATTTTTTTTTGAGTGTGATACCTTAAGCATAGGCAACAAAATAAAAAATAATCAAGTGCGTCCACATCAAACTAAAAAGATTCTGCACAGCAGAAGAAACTATCAACAAAGTGAAAGGACAAGCTTTGGAATGGAAAAAAATATTTGCCAATCGTATGTCCGATAAGGGGTTAATATCCCAAATAGGTAAATAACTCGTGGAACTCAATCACAAACAAAACAAAACAAAACAAAACAAAACAAAACAGCAAGCTGAAACAAACAAACGAAAACAACAAACAACAAGTAACCCAAATAAAAAATGGGCAAAGTACCTGAATAGGTATTTCTCCAAAGAAGATGGACGCAAGGCCAACAGGTATATGAAAAGATGCTCACTTGTCAACACTTGTCATCAGGGAGATGCAAATTCAAGTCACAATGAGGTATCACCTCACACCTGTTTTAAAGACCATCCTCGAAAAGACAAAGAGGTAACAAATGCCCGTGTGGATGTGGACAAAGAGAACACTTGTGCACTGTTGAGATTGTAAATGGGAAGAGCCATTATAGAAAACAGTATGGGGTTTCCTCAAAGAACTAAAAATAGAACTATCCCCTGATCCAGCAATTCCGCTCCTCAGAATATGTCCAAAGGAAATCAGAGCACTCACTTGAAAAGATATTTGCACCTCCATGTTCAGAGCAGCATTATTTATAATAGCCACAGCATGGAAACCACGTTAAGTGTCCATCGGTGCATGAATGGATAAAGAATATATATATACACAATGGGATATTACTCAGCCATTAAAAACAAGGAAATCCTACCATGTGTGCCAACCTGGACTGACCTTGAAGGCATTATGCCAAGTGAAATAAGTCCGAGAAAGACAAATACTCTGTGATCTCATCTGTATGTGGGATCTAAAAACACAACAGCAACAACAAACTCACAGAAAATGAGACAAGATCTGTAGTCACCAGAGGCAGAGGGTGGAGGAGAGAGAATTGGAGGAAAGGGGTCAGAAGGTACGAACTTGCAAAGGACTAGTAAGTCCTAGGGACGTGATGTGTGACCTGATGACCACAGACAACGCTGCCGTGTGATATATAGGAAAGGTGTTAAGAGAGGAGTTCTCATCCCGAGGAGAAAAACTTTTTCCTCTTTTCTTCTTCTTCTTCTTCTTTTTAATTGTAAACGAGGAGGCAGATGTTAGCTGAACCTATGGTGGTAATCATCTCCCAATATACGTAAATCAAAGCAGCATGCTGTGTGCCTTAAACATGTAGAGTGATTATATGTTGACTGGGGGAAATCCTTAGAATAGGACTTCTGCTTCTGGTCACTCCATTTTTTTAATGTTTATTTATTTATTTAGAGAGGAGGGGAGGGGCTGAGAGAGGGGGAGGGCAAGAATCCCAGGCAGGCTCCACACTGTCAGCACAGAGCCCCGATGCAGGGCTCAAGCCCACAGACCGTGAGATCATGACCTGAGCTGAGATCAAGAGTCAGATGCTTAGCCGACTGAGCCACCCAGGCGCCTCTTTTGGTCATTCCATTTTGTTTTCACTCATCTGTTGATGGAGACTTGTGATGTTTCCATGCCTCGGCTATTGGGGAAAGTGCTGCAGTGACCATGGGAATACAGACATCTCTTTGAGATAATGATTTTATTTCCTTTGGATATGTACCCCGAAGTGGGATTGCTGGATCAAATGGAAGCTCTATCTTTAGTTTCTTGAGGAACCTCCTTTTTTTTTTTTTTAAATAAAAGATTCACTTATTATTTCTGAGAGAGAGAGAGTGCGCGTGCACGCACACACAAGCGGGGGAGGGGCAGAGAGAGAGGGAGACACGGGATCCGAAGCAGGCTCCAGGCTCCGAGCCGGCAGCACAGAGCCCGACGTGGGGCTCGAACTCACCAACTGCCAGATCATGACCTGAGCCAAAGTCGGACGCTCAACCCACTGAGCTGACATTCCCACCACCGGAGTACAGGGTTCCCTATCCCCCATGTTATCGCCAGAATTTGTTCTCTTGTCTTTTTGATAATAGACATTCTAACAGGTGTGAGGTGACACTTCACTGTGGTTTCAGTTGCCATTTCCCCGATGAGGAGTGATGTTGAGCACCTTGTCACGTGTCTGTTGGCTATTTGTGTATCTTCTTTGGAAAAATGTCTATGCAGGTCTTTCGCTTCTTTTTAAACTGGATTATTTGTTATTTTGGCTGTTGAGTTGTACGAGTTCCTCGCATGTGTTGGATGTGAACCCCTTATGGATAGGTGGCTTACAAATATTTTCTCCTATCCCATAGAGTGCCTTTTTCCTTTGTCGATGGTTGCTTGGACTGTGCAGAATCTGACACCTTATGGGCCAAAAAAGTAAGAAAGGGCTCAAAGACTGATGGGAAGAGAAGCAAAAGACATCGGATCGAGCTTGACGGGCTCCCACTGGATAGATCTGGGACGATTTGTATAGCAAAACAAGAAAGGTAATATCAGATTGTATCCCACTGAACAAAAAAGGAATCCGTGAGGTCATGATGATATAAAGAAAGAAATGAATAAATACGTAAGTGGAGGAGAAAAGGTGCCTTTTCTATATAGTGAAATGCCCACTAATAATAGACATTTATTGATAAATGAGTACCATATACTTCACAGTGGAGAAACCTGGTGGAAGCTTTCTAAATCAAGTATTGAAGTTCAACATCCTCGGTGAGGAGGCAGGGTGGCACCACGTGACTTCCGATATGATGCCCCGAGGACACGTTATCTCACATCTCACTTCTGGGAGATTCCTGCTCCAGTGGCATAACCCGAATGGAATCATCAGGAAACATCAGGAAACCCACAACAAGGAACCATCTGCCGGGTGACTGTAGCGTTCAAAATGCCGTGGTCAGTAAAGACAAGAAAGGTCTGACGAACGGGTAGAAAGCCATCACCGCTAAGTAAACAGTGATTCTAGACCCTGGGACTCTGAAGGACAATATTTGCAAAGCGGGCGAAATCGGAAAGAGGGTTACAGCTGCCATGATGATATTGTGTGAGTCAGGTGAGCTTCCTGTTTTGATGATGTGGGAGAGCATCCTTGTCACTGGTAAAATCATTCTGAGGGACGAAAAGCTGACAAGGCATCATATTTGCGACCTGCCCTCAAATGGTCCTGAAAAATAGTACATTTATATACATCGATCCACCTGTCTATCTGTTGAGAGAGAGAGAGAGAGAGAGGGAGGGAGAGAGAGAATGACGAATTAAAACAAACGTAAAATGCCGACAGCTGGGGAATCTGGATGAGGAATGTGGGTTGGGAGTTCTTTGTGCTATTTGGGGCACCTTTCCGAAGGATGAAATGATAGAAACAGCAATAACATGGAGGCGGGGCTTGACTGGCAGGCACAGGAGCAAGGGGGGGGGCAGGAAGAGAAGGGACAGGAAGGGCTAGAGGTGCCGTGAGTAACTGAGGAGGGGCACCATCAGGGGGTGTTAGATTTCTTATCTGAGACTTGGAGAAAGATCACCCAAGAAACGGACTCCTAACCAGAGAGAACAAACTGATGGTGACCGGAGGGCAGGTGGCGGTGGGGGGACGGGATGGGTGAAATAGGTGATGGGGATGAGGGAGGGCACTTGTCGTCATGAGTAACACGTGATGTATGGCAGTGCCGAATGACGCCATCGTACTCCAGAATCTAATATTACACTGTATGGCAACTAACTGGAATTAACGTAAAAACTTAAAAAAAAATTTTTTTAATGTTTAGTTTTGAGAGACAGAGAGAGAGAGAGAGAGTGAGCAGGGGAGGGGCAGAGAGAGAGGGAGACACAGAATCCGAAGCAGGCTCCAGGTTCTGAGCTGTCAGCCCAGAGCCTGACGCGGGACTCAAACCCATGAACCGTGAGATCATGAGCCGAAGTCGGGACGCTTAACCAACTGAGCCACCCAGGCGCCCCTAAAATAAAAACTTAAAGGAAAAAAAGAGATCAACCTGCTTTCCTTGCTTTGTTTCATTTAATCCTCCAAACAGCCCCGTGGGGGTAGACACTAGGTTTATCCTCACTTTATACAGAAATGGGGGTTTCAGAGATTCATCCATTCAACCAGCATTTACTGAGTGCTTGCTATGGTCCAATTTTACCGCGGCTACACGAAAAAATGTTAAGCGTGATTGCGCGTGTGTGTGTACCTTTAGGAAACAATCCAGGAAGGAGATGCATTTCAACATTAATGTGCTAAGAGAGGCTGTCTGTAGGCAGTGGGTCCAAGTGCTTCCGTTTTCTTCTTTGGCCTTTCTAGATGTTTCCAGTTTTCTGCAGTGCACATCACTGCCTTGGTGACACGTCAAAAAAACAAGTCTTCTTTCTTTTTTTTTTGTTAATTTTTTTTTTAACGTTTATTTATTTTTGAGACAGAGAGAGACACAGCATGAACGGGGGAGGGGCAGAGAGAGAGGGAGACACAGAATCGGAAGCAGGCTCCAGGCTCTGAGCCATCAGCCCAGAGCCCGACGCGGGGCTCGAACTCGCGAACCGCGAGATCGTGACCTGAGCTGAAGTCGGACGCTTAACCGACTGAGCCACCCAGGCGCCCCAAAACAAGTCTTATTTCAAAGATGGAACTGGAGGAATTTGGAATGACAGCATTTCTCACTGTGATATTGTTGCAGTCAAGTACGGTTTTCGATGCAGTCTCATTTTACCAAAGTGGCAGACAAATGTTTCTTAATTCCGTTCCGCCTCCTTCTCTCCACACTGCAGAGAGGAACCGGCAGGTGTACCAGTGGAAAGCTGACTCCTCCCTTGACTCTCAAAGCCTGGAATTCGCCATATTTTCTGTGTGGAAACGTACGCCCAGGGCAGGGGGACCTCCTCCTCCCCAGACAAACATTTTCCAAACCTCCATGATACCAGTCGCTTTGCATAAAGGAAGCGTGCGCACAGAGTAGGTCCCTGATTGAAGGGACAACACTAGGGTCCAAAAAAAGAGTGGCCAGCCCGATGGCGTCACTGTGTCGCCAGGCGGGACACCCATTTACTCAGGGTACTGTCTTTTATTTTTATTTTCTAATGTTTATTTTTGAGAGAGCGCGCAAGCAAGGGAGGGGCGGAGAGAGAGGGAGACGGAGAATCCAAGCAGGCTCGGGGCTGTCAGCGCAAAGCCCGATGTGGAGCTTGAACCCACGAACTGTGAGATCATGACCTGAGCTGACGTCGGCTGCTTAGCTGACTGAGCCACCCAGGCGCTCCCCACTGCCATCCCCCCCCCCCCCACCTTAGGATGTTTTCTGACTGGTGGATGCCTTCCTCCCCTTTGCTGCCCAAGCACCACGGGCCCCAGGGCACCCCTGTGCCTGTGTGCCTCCCAGAGCTCAGAGAACTAGCTTTGAAAAAAGCACGTCCTCAGTCACCACTGCCGGATTGAACTGATTCCCGCAAGCAAATCTGGGGAAACGCGTGGAGTAAACTGGGTGCATCCCTGCTGTGGGGTTCAGTGCAGCCATCAGAAACAATGCTTTAAACTGATCTATTCACCTGGGAAACAACAACAACGACAGGAAAACAGCTGAAGTCCACCTTTGTCACCATCGTAAATATATATGGGGGGAAAAAAAAGCAAACTAAGAGAAAATACATCGAAGAATGCACAGTAGTTGTCTCTGGGTGGTGAGATTATGGGTGATTTTGGTATTTCCTTTTTCCCTTTGTGTTTTTAAGCTGTTTAAAGAGTTTTTTTTTTATTTAGTATTTTTGAGAGACCGAGCCTGAGCAGGGGAGGGGCAGAGATCTCAGTTCTACTGCCAACAGCAGTTCCCCAATCCTATTTCCCCGCCAGGGCTCTGGCTGTCCCGCCCTGAGTTCTCTGTTCCTCAGGGTTTCCAAGCACCTAAGCCCTGCAGCGGTCAGGAGGGGAGGGGAGGGGAGGGGAGGGGAGGGGAGGGGAGGGGAAGGTGGGGAGGGGCTGCTGGCTGCTGATTGGCTCCCCGCTGGGAGCTAAGTCAGCAGCGGAAATCACTGCTTCCAAGTTCACTGGTGGTGGGAGCAGGGGCAGGGGCTGCCTGGGGTCAAGGGGCTCTGTTTACAAATGCTAATGCTCACGAATCTGAAATCCTGTCTGGGCCCAAGGCCTTCACAGGTAAACTCGGTCCCGGTCTTCTGGAACGTCCCATTTGGCTCATTCGTCTCCTTCCCACCAGGGAGAAGTTCTTGGAGAAGGTTCAAGGCCCGGAGGCAACTCAGCCCACACCGCCTTTAAACTCGCTCAGCCCCACGTGGCTGCACGGTCCGTGGTGGTCACGTGTCCGGATCTGGCCACGAGCCCCAACCTGCCTCCGCTCGGGTCGGCGCGCCTGGCAGGTCGCCCCGGCTGGGTCCCGCATCGGCCCCCAGGGGCCCGAGTCAGAACCCCGCAGAGAGTTCTTGCTCCGCCGTGGAGGGCGACATTGAGCTGGTCCTCTCCAGCCTCTCCGCGGAGAGGAAGGGGAGCCATTTGGCCAGGCGCGTGGCCAGGACCCCGTGGAACAGCTGGCGCAGGTACCTGCGGAACCTCTCTCCCACGAAGGCGTAGATGACGGGGTTGACGCAGCAGTGCGTGTAGGCGATCACCTCCGTCACCTGCATGGCCACGTCCAGCTGTTTGCTCTGCCGACACTCGTCGGTGAAAAGGGTGTCTTGGAAAGCAGAGACCAGCATGGCCAGGTTGTAAGGGGTCCAGAAGAGAAAGAAGACGATCATGATGACGAAAATCAGGCGGACGGCTTTGGCCTTCTTCTCGTTGGGTCGCCTGAGCAGAATCCTTACGATCTCGGTGTAGCAGACGATCATGACCAGCAGAGGCAACACCAGCCCCAACGTGTTCAGCTTCAGAGCCTGGAACCGTTTCCAGGCTTTTAGGTTTTCGTGAGGGAAGTGGAGGCTGCAGGTGATATGGGAGAACTCCCGCTGGGTCTTGGAAAAGTAGAAGCCCGGGACGGAGGCCGAGACGGCCAGGCTCCAGGCCGCGGCGCTGCTGAGGACGCCGAAGAGGACGGTGCGAACCCGCAGGGCGAACACGGCGTGCACGATGGCCAGGTACCTGTCCACCGTCAGCAGGATGATGAAAAAGATCTCGCTGTACAAGCCTATGTAATAAAGCCCCGAGAGCAGCTTGCAGGTGCCGTCGCTGAAAATCCAGTCATCCTTCAGCTTGTAGTCAATCCAGAAGGGCAGCGTGAAGAGGAAAAGCAGGTCAGAGATGGCCAGGTTGAGGAGGTAGATGCTGGTCATACTCTTGAGCCTCTTGTACTGCATCAGGACCAAGAGCACCAGGACGTTGCCCACCAGGCCGACGACGAACACCAGCGAGTACAAGGGGGACAGCAGCTGGGCCCCGAAGGCCCTCTCCTCCCCCTTCTGGCACGGGGTTATGCCCTCATAGTCATATTCTGTCGTCACGTCAAAGTTCTCTGTCGGGACTGTGATTTCCGTGCTGGCCTCTGTCATCCTGGAGCGAGTCTCTGTTTTCTTTGCCGTCAGAGGGTGGCGGGCCCTGGACAAGAAAGACGAGGCAGGGATGATTAGAAGCCTTCAACCACCTGACAGCTGGTTTACTGAGTGCCTACTGTGTACCAGACCCCGGGACACAGCACGGAGTAAGGGGGACCCGGGTCGACTCTGCCCTGGTGGAACCTGGAGCCTCACGGGGTCGGGGCGGGGGGTGGGGGGTGGGTAGGCAGTAAATAAATGAGCGCACGAGTGGTTCATTCCATCGCTTTGACGGTAAGTGTCGTGCAGGAAGAGTCTGGTGGCCGGAGACAGAGCGCAGACGGAGGGAGGTCTCGCCCCACTGCTCCTAACCGATGCTTCCCGCGGTCTTGGCGTTGGACTCCGTGCTAGGCAACCCCTCGCCCCCAAGCAGGTGCCGCTATTGTCCCCCTGTCTGGAGGTGATGATGCGGACGTTCAAAGTGGGAAGGACACGTATTTATGAGAACGAACGGTGGAGTTCAAACTCGGGCATGAGTGGCTCTCACGCCCATTCCTGAAGTCACTGGGGCTCCTGCCTCCAATCTCAGAGCAATGATTTTGCGCCTTGGGGTCCCCAGAAGGATGCTGAGAGTCCAAAACTTACAGAGGGATTTTCATGGCTCCGGAGGCCTAAAAGGTTCTTAGTCAGGGGTGACATAGCGCCCCGGGGGCACATGAAAATGTGTGGCCTTTTTTTTTTTTTTTCCCGGGGGGGGGGGGGGGGGGGGGCCCCGGAGACGAGGGATGCTGCTGTCTCGCCATTCGTTAGGCAGGGCCAAGGATGTCCTGCCACGCAAAAATTATCCTACCCACAGCGCTGCCATAGTGAAATTCTAGAAGGCCAGCTCCATCCCTTAGTGGATGAGGACGCAGAGTGGGTCAGCCTGGCTCATGTCATACAGCCCAGATGTGGCACAGGTGGGTCTACAGGCAACTGTGAGAGCCGTGGGAAGATTCAGAGGAAAGTACAGTCTGGCTCTTAGATATTTGCACCCAGGGTTGTCTTGAAACAAACAAAAACACAGAACAGCCACTGGATCGCTTGCCTTCGTGGGACTTCCCCCAGTTCCTGATGGTCAGCAGGCTCTTTCAGTCTGTTCCAATCCCTTCCTGAAGACACTTCCCCAAAGGGAGCATGGACGGGCTTTGGCGTAACCTACCGGCTGTGTGACTTGGGATAAGTTAATCTACCTCTCTGAGCCTTAGGTTCTCCTCTGTACTGTGGGAAAGTAGCACCTACCTCGCAGGGCTGCTGTAAGGTAATGCATGCATGAGAAAAGCGACACCTCGGTATTTTTCGGGCCCTCGGTAAATATTGGGGTTCCTCCTTCCCTGCACCGGCCCCTCTCTGAGGCCAGACCCAGGCTGGCCTCAGTCAAGTAGCCGGTGCCCACATCACCACTCCCATCCTGAATCTGGAGTCTCTAGTCTTCTAAATTGCTTAGCGAATGTTTCCAGCTTACAAAATTCACATTTGTGCAGCGGCCGTTGGAAAATAAGGCACACGGACAGGGCAGGGGGCTGCCCGGCATCCTGGCTGGGGAGCTGTCATTTCCTGTCAAACCCGTCCCTGTGGCTCACTCGTCCGGCTCTGGACTTGCCTATACCCGACCGGCTCTCCTTCTGGAGGGACCCAGGCTGGCGGTCACTAACCAGGCTGTGTGGGCAATTTCTGACTTCTGCTGCCACTGCCAGTACGGGCAGGTGGGCTTGGCAGACGGCACTTTTGGGTAGGCCGGCAGATTTACGGCGGAAGCGACCAGAAGCTTGGCAGCGCAAGGAGCCGCTGCTGCAAGCCTGAGCCCATGAGCCCGGGGGTCCTGGGGAATTGGGGCGAGGATGAGGGCAAACCGAGTCAGCATTGCCCCCGGGCCATTTGGACAGAGACCCGCCTTCGCCACCACGCCCTCCAACTTCGTTGGGTATTTTCCCAACTTGCCAGGCGCCAGGCAACAATCCGCAAGCAAGTCCGGGAGAGGGATGGGGTGGGGGTGGGGAGGAAGGGGCCTTGCAGGGAGACAGAAGGCCCGTGGTGCAACTGAGGCCGGCAAGACCTCAGCCCCGAGGTGATCAGCAGGATCCTCTAGCCTGGGGGCTGGTGAGGGCTTTGAGTAGAGAAAGGGCAGTCTGTGGGGCTAAGACGCCCAAGCCTGGTAGCATGCTGGGGCTGGCTTACGCGGGTTCGTAAAAACCGATCGTGCCCACCTCTCCCCAGCTCGGCATTCAGGGGTTTGGTAGCTTTGAAATCAACCACAGCGGGGATATCGATGCCACAGAAATCCACAAACACTAGAAATCAGGGCTCTTTTTTTCCCATGAGGGCCAGTGGCGAAACCTTTACCGGCCCTTCACCGCCCACAGGCTGAATAGTCTAGAGCTGTCCCCCCCAGTCGGAGTGGGGACTCAAGCGTCAGTGAGTAGTAGGCCGCCTGGCTGACAAGCTATGCAAACTTCTGAGAGCTTCTAACTCGGAAAATCGGGGCACTCCAGATTCTTCTATGAAGGAACAGTTGAAATAGACACCTCCAAGTAGCCCCCACCCCACCCCTCCCATGCCCCCCCCCCCTTCGGAACACAGTCTGACCTGCCTCTTTGTTAGTAGAACGGAATGGATGCATCCCAAGAGGACATCTCCCTGTCTCCGGGAGGGTAAAATCCTACCTCCTCCAGAGACAAATCAGCAGTCCTGACCGTGAGGCTCCTTGGTTCTAGTCTTCTCAAGAAATTGGTCACTAGCACCTGCAGTGTTTTTTGTAATTAATATGTCCCTTTTGCTACAACTTCTTCATATACCATGTTTGGGTTTTGTTTACATAGGGAAATTTGGCAAGTGATTTCCTCCTGAATAGTTTTTCCGCAGAGAGCCTCCTGTTTCTTAACAGACTTTAGAAAGGCTGATTTTCTCAATCGGTTACCAACAACCAATCATTCAAGAAAGGCTTTCCTTTTTTAGCAAGAAAACCCCTGTTTTACATCTGAGCCCACAGTCTCATAAATTCACCCCTTGTCAGTATTGCTATATAATTAATTGCCTTGTAGATGCATCTAGGGGCTGATGAGACATTCGCTTGGCCCTCGAAGAATTCCTCACCTTTCAGGAATGTCCTACGGTGCGAGGACGACAGTCCTGGCTGCATATGTGTCTTCTAACAGTGGTAACTGGCAAGACAGAAAAAAAAACAAGTACCACTTACTCTGGTCTCCGGGGTTTTGTCCACGAAGTCTTTGTTTCTGGAGCTTTTCGAATTTTGATGAACTCAAGGCTCAACGTCCTGATTGAACAGGAAGTCCTCAGCTTCCTGTGTGATGATTTAGGACTCCAGGGTTCACAGTCTTTCAGAATGACGAGAAGGGGACAGAGTTCTTCCTTTTGTATGGTCGGGTGTCCACGAGTGGCCGCGACACGCGCTAGTGGCCGGTTCCTCAAGGCTGGGCTCACTCTAAGGATTTTCTCTGCTCACGTGGCTGTGCATCTCCCTAGGGAGCTCTGCCTTAAGGGGATTGGGTAGGGTAGGGTTGGGTGGAGTTGAGTGGGGAGAGGTAGTATGGGCTGTTCCCAGAATTTGTGAAGCAATCAAAGGCTGAGATCGTGTGTGTGTGTGTGTGTGTGTGTGTGTGTGTGTATTGAGGGGTGGTGAGGGAGGGCAGGGCATAGAGGGTTTGTGGTCAGTGACTAGCCTTTTTTTTTTTTTTTTAGAGTTTGCAAATGGAAGGATTTAAACCCCAATGCTGGATCCTGGTTCTCCAAATGAACTGGCTGATAGCGCGAGAGACGTGACAGGTCCTCTTTGGCGCCCCCTGTGTCCTCCATCTCTGTTTGCTGTCCCTTTCTGCTCCCGGTCTCCACCCCTACAGACCCCACTGAACAGTTTCATCTCAAGGAATGAATCAGATTCATCTCAAGGAACCTCCAGCCCGAAGTGAGTACAGGTCTGTAGGCCATTTCTTTCTGATCGCAGGTTCCTGTTTAATGCGATGGTCCAACCGAGGCTGCGGCCAAATCCCAGCTCTCCCCTGACACAAGGGCGGGTAACCACGCCTTGACAAGTCTTGGCTCCCACTCCGTCGCATGAGATCGCCAAGCACTCTTGCCTGCCGCAGGATGCACAAGGTCAGCTTGGAGGTGAAAAGTGTCACAGAGCACCTGGCCTAAGGAGGAGTGATGAAGGATGCTTCCCACGACTCTCCCCACAGCCGCCAGCACCTGCTCTGCCACTGCGCTGGCTTCCCCCCTGCCCGCCACTCTGGGCTCCACTCCTTTTCTGTAAAAGGGGACTCTAGTGGCCTTCACAGGATTGCTACAAAGCACCATTTCAGAAATGAATGCGACTGTGATTTGCAAATGTCACTTGTCCCTTCAAGGCTCTGTTTCTTCATCTGTAGAATGAAGACTTTAGACAAGGTGCCCCGTGTGCCCTTCAAAGGAACACTCCAGGAGTCTTCTGGGGTCGGGCCTCCCCTCTCCGGCAGCCCGTCCACAGACAGATGGGGGAAGAGGGAGGCAAAAGGCAACGAAGCTGACAGAGAGGTGACTTTGGGTGTATTATTTATGCGTTCGATTGTCTCTTTCCTCTTCCGTAAAACGAGGCTAATTATTCCCACTTTATAGAAGGTTAAATGAATACATGCATGTGCATGAATGATTTGGTGCTGAGCTTGGCAAGCATTACCAACGCCTGCCTTAATTTGGGTTTCCCTTTTAGGTGCAAACCCTGGAACGGAACGCAGATGCAAGTAGTGTATTTGCAGCGGATCCCAGGAGACACTGCAGGGGAGGGGAAAGGGGGCCAGGAAAGGGAGCATTATAGAGACTCTCCTGCAGAAGGTAAGTGGCACCCAGGCCCCCTGGGGGACCCAGGGAGCCCCTCAGAGTCACCCCAACTGTGGGGCCAGAGGGTTGAGGAAACCGGGCACGTATCCATCACATCTCTGCCTGCCCGCCACTGGCTGAGGGCCGCTCCTCTCTGGCTTTTGTTGCTGGATATCATCCCCAGGAGATTCTTCTCCACCAGCGCACAGGGCTGGGCATTTAGGCAGTGTCCATGGCCCTAGATGTAGTGGGAATAGACAGGAGTGTCAAGAAGGTGCACACCACGGTCTTCTAACCTTGACTTTGCCTCGGCCTCTGTTTCCTTAATGGGGCGCCCCCTGCAGCGTCAACCCCCGATCTGGCCTGCTGACCCTCCTCCTTCATGTCCCTTGCTGTCCCTTCTCATCCGCGACATCTGATGCTGACGCAGCCGTTCCCACTTCTCCTTTCCTGTCTCAACCTCAACATCCCGAAATCTTATGTTCTGTTTGACCGGGACGCGGTAAGGCCAGGCTCCTTGCCTTCGTGGAGCCTGCGCGTCATTGAGGTACGCCTTTCAGGTTCAAGTGCTACAACTGTAGGTGAATTTCTGGGGGAGGGGAGGGGTTGGCAGTGCTCTCTCTGCCACCCAGTCCCGGGCCACGCTGTCTGCCTACTTGGCAAAAGAGATTGCTTCCGACCCCGGGACCCTCTGGGGACACCAAAGACAGATTGGTGGGCGTCTCACAGATGGACACGAGGGCCTTTGGGGGACACTGGGGGCCCCTAGGCAGTAGCCTACCCTTGCCCCCTCCACACCACTGCCTTTTATCCCCACCTCGTCTAATCTCCTTCCCTAGCCTCTCTCTCCACCACCCCTTCTTCCCCAGGCAGTCTTTTCTCCTCCTTAATCTCCACCTCTGCTCTCACGCCTGGTAGCTCCCAGGCTGTCTTGCCCCACAACGTGCTGCCAACCCAGCCTGGCAAACCAGAGGAAGTAGGTCCAGTAATCTGTCCCCTGCATTCTGCCCAGCTGCCCTCTTGTGCTGGGTCATGTCCCGTCGTGAATGAGGATGTTGGGCACGACCATGACCCAGGACAGACGAGAAGCCACCCTGCCTGGATCACCCAAGAGGCCACCTCCTCCCTGCAGCCCTTCCCACTCCACTCTCTGCAGCCAGAAATCATCCGGGAGAGGCAGGTGCGGGGGCTCTGAGGGGCTCATGGGTTTTTTTGTTTTGTTTTGTTTTGCTTTGTTTTGTGTTTTGCAGGGGTGGGGCTCGGGCGTGAGCAAAAGCTGCGGAGCGTCTTAAGGGCTGGCCTCAGAAGTCACCTCGTGTCACCTCTGCGAGCCCAGCCACAGCCAAGGAGTCGGGAGATAGGACACGTTGGTTTAGTTGGAGTGGTGCAGTCATGCTGTGGAAGGCCGTGTGCCCCAGGATGGGGTGGGGGGGGGACCTTGAAACTGTATTTTACCCTCCACCGAAGTACAGGTCTCCTCCAGTCTCTGGCCAAGGGCTTCCTTGAACCCTCTCCCCCATGGCCATATCTTCCGTGCTCCTCGGCCACTCGCGCCCATGACCCTAACTCCCGGATCTCGCCGTCAGGGCATCCGTGGCCCCTCATACCTTGGCTCCCGGCACCCCAGCCTCTGACCCCACTCCCACCTCTCCTCCCTCCTGTCATTCGGCACCAACAGGTCCTTGACCCCAGTGGGGCTGTGGGTATGTCAATTTTCTATGGACCGTCAGCCTCTTTATACTGCCCACCAGCCTGACCCCACGGGCCATTGCTCCGGTCTCCGTCCCCCACCCCCTTACCTCCACCCTCAGCTCTCAGGCTCTTTTCTGACCTCGTGGTGTCCACCCAGCAAAATCCGGCCTCGGGCACAGCCAGCCCCACGCCCGCACCCACGAAGTTGAATGCGGCTGGAGGAAACCCCGCAGGCGTCCTGCGAGAACTGAGTTGTAACCCACCGTTGGAAGGCGGGGAGGAACGAAGAGGCGATAACAACCCTTCAGACCTCAGATCTGAGCCGTGGACAGTTAGGCGTGCGGACCTTTCCCCTCCTCCTTCTAGTCCCAGAGCCGAATCCGGGGACTGGCTCGGGCTGGCTCCTCCCTCCCACCGCATTCACCACACGTCCACGAAGTGCCCCCGATCTCGGTCGCGCACCGGGCAGTTACGGGGCTCAGCGGAGCTAGGCAGGGCCCGGAACCCAGCGCGAACTCCAGGGGTGGTCTGGGGGCTGGCCGCACCCGCATCACGTGGGAGCTTGTTGAGAAGAAAGGTTCTCAGGGCCTCACCCCGGACCTGCAGAATCAGAATCCCCGGGGGCGGGTGTCGGACCCAGAAGCTGTGTTTGGGGCAAGCCCTCTGGTGCCTCTTATTTATGCTGGAGTTTGAGGATCCTGTCTAGACACTTGCTGATGAGTGTGTGACACCAAGACCCGGGCGCTCGTCCAAAACGGCAGGCCCTGGGACCTCACCGCGGGCCCCCTGAAAGAGAAACTGCGTTTTCACCAGGCCCCCCAGGGATCTGTCACAGGCCCAGGGGCTGGAGGTGGCCGAAGGACGCGTCCCAGGGCGTAGACGCTCAGGAAGCCTTGGGTGACTGGTTGTCGCACAGAAGGAGCACCCTCACCGGGCTGCCCAGATAGGTTCCACTTCCTGGGCCCACGCTGAGGCTCAGCGGGGATGCCCTGGGGCCTGACCTCACATCTGGTCCCTATGCTGTATTAGGGAGGCTGAGGGAGAGTCCCGCCTACCCGTCGCCGGTGGGGGTAGAAATCCGGTCCCCCTCCCCGGAGGGCTCTTTGGCCATGTCTGCCGCACCCCAGGCTGGGCGGACGGAGCAAAGGCCGTGTGCCCTGGATGCCGCCAGCAGGAAGGCCCTGGTGGGGAAGGTGCAATGTCTCTGGAAGGAAGCAGGATGAACGGCTAATATTCCTGGTCCCTGGGGAGGGAAGCAGGTGCTCCTGGGGGAGACACCAAGCCCGAGTTTTCACTGTCTGTTACTTTGTACCGCTTGGCTTTTGTACCAAGTACAACTGTCATCCGCCTGGTGGTTTTCTTTCCTTTTTTTTTTTTTTTTTTCAATATATGAAATTTATTGTCAAATTGGTTTCCATAGGACACCCAGTGCTCATCCCAAAAGGTGCCCTCCTCAGTACCCATCCCCCACCCTCCCGTCCCTCCCACCCCCCATCAACCCTCAGTTTGTTCTCCGTGGCCTGGCGGTTTTCAAAATGGGGTCCAAAGGGTCTCCCACACCCATGCCAGGGGTCCCCGACGTCTTCCCTTTTCCAGCTACGTCCCTGTGTGCGGCTGGTTTTCCTTCACAGACTTTAGCCAAACGGATCACAACAGACGGGGCGGTGGGTGGGGGAGGAGGG
>NW_024412424.1:4819469-4820793 GCF_014898765.1 Herpailurus yagouaroundi
GCGCGTGTGAGCGCTAGTGGGGGAAGGGCAGAGAGAGGGGGAGACACAGAATCCGAAGCAGGCTCCAGGCTCCGAGCTGTCAGCACAGCGCCCGACGCGGGGCTCGAACTCACGGACCGCGAGATCATGACCCGCGCTGAAGTCGGACGCGTAACCGACTCTGCCACAGTAAATATTAATAATCCACATAAACAAAGGCTCGTTGGTGTGTGCAATGGTACTGTAGACATACACATTCCTGAGACTGAATCTTGAGAACTGTGGGTTCGGGGCCGACTGATACAGCTACATTCTTGCAAACACCCGGTTCCACCGAATAGTAGCTGGTGACCCAGGGCAAGCTCACTATTTTCCTGAGCCTCACTTTTCCCCTCTGTGAGCCTTAAGGAAGGGATGCGCCTAAGACCTTTAGTACGCAGTGTTACTCAGTGTTATTATGGCTCCCTAACCCCTACGGCAGACTCAGGAGACCCAACTACACCGTCAGTGATATTAAGTCGGTAGCCGGAACTTGGCCACGGGAAGAGCCTTCCCCCCCGCCGGGGGATCAGCAAATGCCACGCGTTGATGCCTTTTTCATTCTTTCCTCCCGGAGGGCTGATACGGATCCTTTGCCAGCTCACACTGCCGGGCGACCGCAGGCCGTGAGTGCACAGGGCCTCAGTGTTACATCTGGGTGGCCAAAGGGACCTAATGGGAAAGTTTGCCTCTCAGTGTATACGACCCTCGGGTCTGGGCAGAAACTAGCTTCTATTTGAGTGCCTGCCCTTTGCACAACTAGCCGGGGGCCCAGCTGCCTGATTTCAGGGGGATCCCCTCACGCCGGAGGGGCGCCCGCGCACAAGTCCGCGGCCGCTCAGCCCAGTTCTCTCCACCGAGCGAGGCCCAGGCCTTGGCCGCCGCCCTGGGTGGGGGCGGGTGGGGCTCAGGTTCAGGGCACCCAAACACGCGCTGTAGCCAGGGGTCTGCACCTTCGGGTTCGTGCCTTCGGTCCAGGCGTCTCGGACCCACTTCGTCCTTCCCTTTTTCTGGACTTTCTGGGCTCCCGGCTGTCTTCCTTTTCTTTCTGTGGATTTTCACCGGGGAGTGAGGGGGGGGGGGGGTTTAGTTCTGTTTACTGGCCTTCATTTTTGGTGTTTGCCCCCACCCCCCAAGCACCAGCTGGCCGCGTGTCTGTCACTGAAGATCCTGTTCAAAGTTTTCATCTGATAATCTTGTCCTCTTTTAGCTCCTACAGACCGGGCTGGAGAGGAAGGTCTAGGAACAGAAATTTCTCCCAACTCCCTTTGTCCTGCACCAACATTTCCTTCCCTAAAGTGCCCCC
>NW_024412424.1:4820893-4867222 GCF_014898765.1 Herpailurus yagouaroundi
CCCCCTCCCCCTGCTCCGGGACCTCCCCCCCAACCCCGCTTCACTGCTGTCCACACAGTGCTACTTTCTCATCTTGAGTTCCCATTTTGAGCCTCCTGTCCTCTTTCTGATGCTTCCAATCATGCCTGTTCCGTGACGTCTCTGTAAAGAGGACCCAGAGTCCCTTCAAAGGCCTTTCCAAAGATGGCTGTTGGGGGGGGGGCCTCCCCAGGTCGGGCGAACCTGAGGCCAGTTGGGCCTCCCTGCCCCGGGCTTGCATTTTCAGTGGCCTTAGTTACACAGAGCACCGGGGAGGGACTGTCCCTGGGAGAAGAGACCAAGACCCCCCATCCTTCCTCCTGGCGCTCAAGGAGAGAGGTCTGGCAGTATGGCCCACAGGGGTCTAAACCAATTACCACTGGGGGACAGAGACAGAGCCGGTGGACCGCCCCTCCCAGGGCCTGCTCCCAAGAGTAGAGAGGACAATGGCTGTGGCTTGAAGGCCGTGACCTCCCGCGCTCACCACGACCCGGTCCTTTAGAGGGCACTCTTGGACCGTGGCAGAGGCGTCATCCAGGGCCTGATGTCCAAGGTCCTCCTGCTGTCTGGGCGGTAGAATTCCCGTTTCAGGACAGCGAGGCCAGAGGACGCAGGACCACGGGCCAGGCCACCAGCCGCCACTAGGGATCCCATCAACAGGCGGTCCGCCCCCTGCCCGCAGCCCCAGGGTGTGGCCTCGAGCATTCGTGGGTGGGCAAGGTGGGGGGAGGCACGGAGGCTTCCCGGGGACACACGGGCTTCAAGAGCAGTTGGGTGCGTGAGGGATCCCGCTTTCCAGGCTGGGGACGTTACAGGGAGAGGGGCTGACAGCCTGGCTGTGCCACTCTCTCTTGTGTCGTTCGCTCCTCTCCCGCTGCCGCCTTCCTGTCCAGGGCACCAGCCAGGCGGCCTTAGGCTTCCCATCGAAGGCACCACCAGGCCGGCAGAGAGGTCGGAGGAGAGCCTGCAGGGTGCCCTTCTCCTGGGCCCTGCCTCGGAGAGCTGGCTCCCCAGGGCCCCGGCTTTACCCTCTGGCACCGTCCCCTCCTCCCCTCGTCCGTGCGTCTCCCAGCAAAGAATAATTCCCCCGGCCTGTCACGCTTGGGTCCCAATTACGGCTCCCTCGGACGCCCACCGTGCGACGTGCAGTCTCGGGCAATTTTCTCCGCCACTTGCCTCGAGCTTCAGTTTCCCCACCTGTAAAACCGGGATAATAACCTTTCTTTCTCTGGCTTGTGGCAAGAATTAGATGCGATTCCCCACGTGCCTGGCAGCCGGCAGGTGTCCAGCCGATGGGAACCAAGTGGCAGTCTATTTCTTTCGCCCAAGCCTCCATCAAAGTGGCAAATGTGTGGCAAAAGTGCCTCCTGCGTGCAAAAAACAAAAAAGCCATCCAAGGACCCCCACCCCCCCCACCTCCGCGCTGAAAAGGGAAGGAGAGACTATCTCAAGGAGGTGCCCTCTTTATGTACTGACCACCACACGCTGTTCTGGGATATCATGGAACCTGTGTTAACCTCTTTTCTCTCCAACTTGACTGGAAGCTTCTCCGCAGCTGGACCGGGGCCCCACCGTCTCGTGCACGGTTTCCACAGCACCCTGCACAGAGCTACACGAACGCAAGGTGCTGGGGGTCCACACCTGTGCACTGAGGTGTGCGTGTGACCCCAGGTGAGGGTGACGTGTGATATCTTTTGTTCAGAGCGACATTGTCAGGCACCTGCCTGGATAAACTCATTTTCCCTTTCCATCCTGCCTTAATGCCGGGAGTGTGAAATCTTCCTGCTCCTGAGAAAGAGGTGAGGGGAGAAGGGACAAATGGTAGAGACCTGTGTCCCGTGGCTGGTCCAGCATCTGGCCGGGCAGGGGCTGGCATGAGGCCGAGATCCTGGCGGTGGTATTGGGGGATGGCTGGTCTCTCCAGTGGGGTCCAGAAGCTACAGCCTGGGCATTGTTGCAACTGAATAGGTGTTAGGTGTGACCGGGGATTCTAGGAGCTGAGTAGAAAAGGGCAGGAATGCCCGTAGCCAGAAACAGGTCAAGATACCTCTCTCGGATGAAGGGCTTATATACGGAATAGATTAAACCTCCCCCCCCGCCCCCCGCCCCAGGAAGTCAATATGGAAACGACAACCTAATTTTCTTTTAGATAGGCAAAAGACTTCATAAAAGAGGATATCCAATGAACCAACACGTACGTGAAAAAGAATATCACTAATCATTGGAGAAATGCAAATGGAAACCACAGGTTGAGATAGGTAGAGATTGCAGCACATACTCACCGGGATGGCTGAGTGAGGAAGGAAGGAAGGAAGGAAGGAAGGAAAGAAGGAAGGAGGGAAGGGGGAAGGGAGGGAGGAAGGAAGAAAAAAGGGAAAGAAAGAGAAAAGAGAAAGAAAGAAAGAAAGAAAGAAAGAAAGGAGGGAGGAAGAAAGAAAGATTCCTAACAATAGTCAATACCAAGTGTTGGCGAAAATGTGGATCAACCAGAACTCTCACGCACCGCCGGAAAGTATAAGTTGGTACAACCGCTTAGACGACCGTTAAGCAAAATGTAAAGTGAAACATACGCCTTCTCTTTGACCCGGAAATGCTACTGCAAGCTCTACACTCAAGACAGAGAAGGACGGGTGGACCCAAAAGACGTGCACAAGAGTGGTGCTAGTAACTTTATTCAGAATAGTCCCAGACTGAAAATCCCAAATTCCTATCAACAATAACACGGGTAAATTGCGGGATATCCATATGATGAAATACTACACAACAGCATAAAAGGATAATCAGCTGCTACTATATAGTACATTAGTCCGTTTCTACTGAGGTCAAGAACAGTCAAAACTAATGCATGGAAATAGAAACAAAACAGCAGTTACCCTGTGGGTACGGACTGGAAAGTACCCAGTACCCGGTCAGGGAATGTTGTGGCTTCTGGCAATGTCCTGACTAGCGGTTACACGGCTGTATACATACGCAAAAACTTAAGATGAGTGTACTTCAGGCTGCATTTCAATTTAAAAATCTTAATTTTTTTTTTTTTTAAGATAAATCGCCCAGGGCGCCTGGGTGGCTCAGTCGGTTAAGCGTCCGACTTCAGCCAGGTCACGATCTCGCAGTCTGGGAGTTCGAGCCCCGCGTCGGGCTCTGGGCTGATGGCTCAGAGCCTGGAGCCTGTTTCCGATTCTGTGTCTCCCTCTCTCTCTGCCCCTCCCCTGTTCATGCTCTGTCTCTCTCTGTTCCAAAAATAAATAAATGTTGAAAAAAAAATGGAAAAAAAAAAGATAAATCGCCCAGATATGTGACTGCTGAGTTGTACTGTAAGGACATGGTTTAGTTTTGGAAGAAACAGCCGTACTCTTTTCCAGAGGAGCTGTATTATTTTCTCTCCACAACAGCAATGTGCGAGGGATCCCGTTTCTCCCCATCCTCACCAGCATTTGGTTTTGTCGCTGTGTTTTGTATTTCGGCCATTCTGATAGGTGTCGTGGTAGTTTCTATTTACATTTTCTAATGACTAATGATATTGAAGATGTGTTCATGCGCGTGGCTGCCATTAGTATGTCTCCTTCGGGGAGATGTCCGTGTATGTCTTTGCCCGTTTTCTTTCTTTCTTTTTTTAATTAAAAAAAAAAAAAAGAATCTTTATTTTTGAGACAGAAAGAGAGACAGAGCATGAGCAAGGGAGGGGCAGGGAGAGAGAGGGAGACACAGAATCCGAAGCAGGCTCCGGGCTCCAAGCTGTCAGCACAGAGCCCGATGCGGGGCTCGAACTCATGGACCGCGAGATCATGACCTGAGCCAATGTCGGACGCTTAACAAACTGAACCACCCAGATGCCCCATGTCTTTGCCCGTTTTCTAACTGGATTTTTTGCTCTTGAGTTTGAAGAGTGCTGTCCATTTTAGATACACATGTTTTGCTGGAGATGTTGCTTACAAATATTTGCTGAGTCTGTAGCTTGTGTTTTCGTCAGCTGAGTAGAGGATTTCAAAGAGGAAAGGTTTCTGTTTCGAAGAAGGTTAACTTAGCAATTTTTCTTTTTATGGGTGGCGCTTTTGGCCTCAAGTCTAGGAACACGTGGCCTTGACGCAGAGACCAAAGATCTCTGCTTTGTCATCTTCTGGGGTCTTGTATTTGACATTTTATAATTAAGGCTGTGATCGATTTTGAGTTAATTTTTGCGTGAGATGTGAGGTTGAGGCTGACGGCTGTTAGTTTCTTCCCGCCTGTGGCTATCTAATAGCTTCAGCACCGTTCGTTGAAAAGGCTGTCACGGCCTCTTCGTCAAAAGGCAGGTGGGCGTCTTTGAGAATCCAGTTCTACATTTTCTGTTTTGTCCCATTGATCTGTCTATCCCTCTGCCAAAACCACACTGCCTGGATTACCGTAGATGATGTCGTGAAATCAGATGAAGTGATTCCTCTGCTTTTATTCCTCATTTTCAAAATTGTTTTAGCAGGGGCTCCTGGGTGGCTCAGTCAGTTAAGCGGCTGACTTTGGCTCGGGTCATGATCTTACGGTTCATGAGTTCAAGCCCGTGTCGGGCTCTGTGCTGACAGCTCAGAACCTGGAGCCTGCTTTGGGTTCCGTGTCTCCCTCTCTCTCTCTCTCTGCTCCTCCCCTACTCCTTCTCTGTCTGTCTCTCTCTCGAAATTAAATAAACATTAAAAAAAATGTTTTAGCAATTCAAAGTCCTATGACTTTCCATATAAATGCAAGAATAATCAGCTTGTCTAGGTCTTTTTGTACAAAAAGACCTTTGATGGGATTTTAATCTAAACTGTTTTAAACCTGTTGATCAGTTGGGGGATAAACTGATATCTTTCCTATGTTGAGTTTTGCAACCCATGTACGTAGGCTGTCTCTCTACATTTATTTAGGGCTTTGACTTCCTTCACCAGCATTTTGCAAGTCCTAGCATCAAGTCCTGCAAATGTGTTGGTAAAGTGGTACAGAAGTGTAATCTAAACGCTTTTTGGAGCAATTGTAAATGGTATTGTGTTTTTAGTTTTAGGTTCATTAATACATAAAAATGTGATTGCTTTTTGTTTGTTGGGTTTTTCCCCCCTGCAACCTAGCTAAACTCAGTTATTGATTCTGAGTTTTTTAGCAGATTCTTTGGGATTTTCTCTGCAGGTGACCATGTCTTCCTCAAATAGGCACTAAATTTTACTTCCTCTGTTCCAATTTGTATGCCTTTTATTTCTTTTTCTTCCTTGTCACTGGTTAAGCTCTGTGGTAGGAGTGGTAAGGAAGAAATAATGGACATCTTGCCTCATTCCTGATTGTAGAGCAAAGCCCTGACTTTCATCAGTGTGATGGGGTCAGTGACTCTCTGTAGTTGTTGTTTATCACTTTGAGGAAGTTTACATTCATAGTTCACTGAAAATGTTTATTATGAATGGATGAACGGTTTTGTCAAATGCTTTCTCTGTCACTATTTGACAAATGGCTCCATTTCTTGTAAGATTTTGCACTTAGCATCATATGTTCCTAGTATTCTTTTGCTATCCTTTTTTTTTACTGAAGGGTCTGTAGTGATGTCCCCTGTTTCAATCATGACATTAATTGGTGTTCTCTCTCTCTCTCTCTCTCTCTCTCTCATGTCTTGCTAGAGGTTTACCACTTTTGATGATTTTTGGGAAAAACCAGCTGTTCATTTCATTGATTTTGTGTGTTGCTTTTGTTTTCATTTTGTTGATTTCCTTTTTTCCTTCTTTCTGCTTATTAGGCTTATTTTGCCCTTTTTCTAGTTTCTTGAGAAAGAAATTTAGATTACTTATGTGAGACCGTTCCTTTCTAACTAAGCATTTAGTGCTGCATGTTGTCCTATTAGACCTGCCTTAGTTAACACCCCCACCGACCTTGACTCATTATGTTTTTGTTTTCATCTAGTTCTATGTATTTTCTATTTCCTTTGAGACTTCCTCTTTGACCCATGGATGATTTAGAAGCATGTTTTTATTTATTTATTTATTTATTTATTTATTTATTTATTTTAATTATTTTTCAACATTTATTTATTTTTGGGACAGAGAGAGACAGAGCATGAACGGGGGAGGGGCAGAGAGAGAGGGAGACACAGAATGGGAAACAGGCTCCAGGCTCTGAGCCATCAGCCCAGAGCCCGATGCGGGGCTCGAACTCACAGACCGCGAGATCGTGACCTGGCTGAAGTCGGACGCTTAACCGACTGCGCCACCCAGGCGCCCCAAGAAGCGTGTTTTTAAATTTTCAAGTGTTTGCATACATTCCTGTCATCTCTCTGTGATTTTTAGTTGATTCCATTTTGGTCTGAGAACATATTCTGTGTCATTTCAATTTTTTAAAAATATTTTTGAAGCCCTGGATGTGCTTTATCTTGGGGAGAGTTCCATGAGAACTCGAAAATATTTACTAGTTGTGAAGGGATTGAAATCCTGTATTAATTCCCTTCCTGGTGAAAGATACTTGGAGAAGCCTTTTTCATGACCAAACCCTGAGTGATACAGGACAGTTCCATCCCACTGCACTGTCTGTTCCCAAACTCTTTCTCATCGGCTGCCGCATTGCTGAGTGTCTTCCCTTTTGGCCCCTCACGACCTTGTCAGTCCCCCTGGTGCCTACCTTATCTTTGTTCCCAGACCTCACATCACACCCACTCCCCATGACAATCAATTCTTTTCTTACCTACGGAAAATTTCCCTCTCTCAAATTAAAAAATGTGTGCCCTCCTCCTCACCCCCATCGTCTCATTAAGAACCTTCTTTGTGATCCATCCTCCTTAGAATGCAGAGGGGACTATAAGTAGCAAATAACTCTCTCCACTTCCTGGGGCTGAGCTGACCCTACCCTCAGATCGATGGTGCACATGTCTTCTTCAGCATCTGTTCTGAGATCTAAGTTGTGGGAAGTGTATTCTAGAGTCTATAATCCTTCTAGACTCCTTGGACAACAACAGTAGAATCTTGGTATTCTTGATGCCCTGGGTTATTTTGAAACCTGCTGCTGATATTCCATAGCTCTCTCATGGGAGTAGGGAACATGCTGCTGTTGATTTGTTCTTCCTGATACTAACCTCAGACACGAAGGAGTCAAGAAGGATCAGGATACAAATCTATTCTCTGCCACCGGATGGCCGCGCAACCGTGGCGTGTCATGTAATCTCACACTGCTTTAATCCTTACCTGTAACTTGGACGCCTACAAAATCATGAGAATCACCTGATACACCATGATGAACGCTGGGCATGAGACGGTTCAAAAGATGATAGTCATTCTCATCGTGTGCTGTTTCGTTGTTATGTTGTTGCTATGACATCGCATGTCGGTATCCCTTGCTTCTCCCTCTTCCTAGCTTTCCTCTTCCATTCAGAGAGCTGCTTGCATACCTGAGAGCATGAGTAATTCCTGGGCACACTGACAGCGGTCTGTTGAGCCTCTCTTGCATTTACGTGTGGTTGGATCAGTGAGTTCTAGCCCATGGAACTGGCCGAACGTGATGTGAGCAATCTGTAGGCCTGCTCACAAAACCCTTTCATGCCCTTTGCCCCACCTGTTGGGCGATACGACTTTATATATTTTGATCATGGTGCCGACTTTAGTGATATCAGACTCGACGATATGCAAGGTGCCTTGCTCCCTAAATTAAGGATGGGAGGCAGACGGCCACTAATTAGTGATCCTGATTAGCTATGCATGATCCAGAAATGCATGTTTAAGTTCATCATGCATTTTGAAATTTGTTTGTTGGTAGATAGCATTTTCTTTAAAAAAAATGTTTTTTTAAGTTTATTTATTTATTTTGAGAGAGTGCAAATGCGAGCAGGGGAGGGGCAGAGAGAGAGAGAGAGAGAGAGAATCAGAAGCAGGCTCATGCACTGTCAGTGCCGAGCCCGATGTGGGGCTCAGACCCATGAACCGTGAGATCGTGACTTGAGCCAAAATCAAGAGTCCGCCACTAAATTGACCGAGCCACCCAGGCACCCTGGTAGAAAATGCTGGCATCTTCTTAACTGATGTAAAAGTTGGTACCATGAAGTGGTGCCATACAAAAACCGTAGTTTCGGCTTAATGTTTAGGCCGTGGGCAAAGAGACTGATCTGAACTGTGAAGACGTGGTTTCTGGCGTTGGGGGCAGCGGGAGGGGTGGCCAGCGAAGGGGCACAAAGAATCTCTTTGGGGTGATGGAAACGTTTATACCGTGACTGTGGCCGTTGTTTCCCGGATCCGTACGAGTGCCGAAATCCATCAAATTGTAGACATTAAACAGATGCAATTTATCGTCCAGAACCTGTATCTTAACAAGCTGATGCGAAAAAGCAGATGTCATCTCTGGTAAACTCCCCGTCTGATATCGGGTTCCCAGACCCGGTGGGGGGAGGATTCATTGAGCACTCTCAGGAGAAACCAGCAAGCAAGGGGATGAGTCAGCAGGACAGGGAGGGAGGAATCCAGCAGGACTGTGAACTCAGGCGAAGTCCCCCCTCTGCCCTGACTCGCTCCTTGTTATAAGGAGGCATCATGTGCACATTTTCTTCAGGTTATTGTTTTAAGAAATGCAAGGGTGCCTGGGGGGGCTCAGTCGGTTGAACGTCCTACTTCGGCTCAGGTCATGATCTCGCGGTTCGTGAGTTCGAGCCCCGCGTCGGGCTCTGTGCTGACAGCTCAGAGCCTGGAGCCTGTTTCCGATTCTGTGTCTCCCTCTCTCTCTGCCCCTCCCCCGTTCATGCTCTGTCCCTCTCTGTCTCAAAAATAAATAAAACATTAAAAAAAAAAAAAAAAAGAAATGTAGCATCAAAGCACAGGTGTCCTGATCTAAAAGTCGGCTGCTGGGGTTTGGGTACGGGCTGCTGGAGAGGGACGAGGGGGCCCCCAGCCCAGCCGTGAGTCACATCCAGACCTGTAGGGAGGTGGCCGCACAGTGGGGCTAGAATCAGGCAGAAGGGGGATCCCGGCCCAGCCCCACCGTGTTCTGGTGATGTGATCTTGGACTCATTGCTTAACCAACTTGCCTCAGTTCCTCCTCCGAGAGATGGTAAAACACAAGTGCACTTACCTCGCAGACTCGCCGAGAGAGGTTTACTCCGCACGAAACACGGAACGCCTTTAGCAGAGGTCCTGCTGTGATAAAAGTGCTCAGGAAAAGCTGATTATTAAACAGTCATTTCTCTGCCCCTCGTCTCCTCCTGCAACTTCCACACCGTGGAGGCAGCCCCCACCCCCTGTCACTCCTGCAACTGTCCGAGTCCTTTCTGTCCCCTCATACTGGGGGCTGACGGCTCTTTGATCTTTTCCACAGTGGAGACTTAGGCACATTTTGTGATTCGTTCAGGATTCGTGCCGTGCAACGCAGACAGAGGCTTGACACGTTTAAAAAGTATCCAGACTGGGGCGCCTGGGCAGCTCAGTGGGTTAAGCCTCCAGCTCTTGATTTTGGCTCAGGTCATGATGTCCTGGTTTCTGAGTTCAAGCCCCGCGTCGAGTTCTGCGCTGACAGTGAGGAGCCTGCTCGGGATTCTCTCTCTGTCTCCCCTCTTGCTTTCTCTCTCTCTCTCTCTCTCTCAAAATAAATAAATAACTGGGGCGCCTGGGTGGCGCAGTCGGTTAAGCGTCCGACTTCAGCCAGGTCACGATCTCGCGGTCCGTGAGTTCGAGCCCCGCGTCGGGCTCTGGGCTGATGGCTCAGAGCCTGGAGCCTGTTTCCCATTCTGTGTCTCCCTCTCTCTCTGCCCCTCCCCCGTTCATGCTCTGTCTCTCTCTATCCCAAAAATAAATAAACGTTGAAAAAAAAATAAATAACTTAAAAACAATAGACAAAACGTATCCCGATTAATCTTCCTCTGTGACAATGAACCCTCAGGCCTGTCCACCCCAACGTCACACTTCTGGGTGTCCTTCCAGCCACTGGGGGTCGCAGAAGCCTCCCAAACGCCATGCTCCTGAGTCGTGCACAAAGCAGAAGTGAAATTTTCTCTCAGGGGAGAAACATTTCTGGCTGCTATTTGGGCGAAGGAGAAATGAGCTTAAAGATCTGTTATCTGCCGTCCCTTCTATTTCCTGTCTCTCTTGTCTATTTTTGTTAATGTCTATTTGTTTTTGAGAGAGACAGAGTGCGAGCAGGGGAGGGGCAGAGCGAGAGGGAGACACAGAATCCGAAGCAGGCTCCGGGCCCCGGGCTGTCAGCACGGAGCCCGACCCGGGGCTCGAACCCACAAACAGCGAGATCACGACGTGCGCTGAAGTCGACGCTTAACCGACTGAGCCAGCCAGGCGCCCCATTGTTTCTGTAGGCCTTTGGGCTTCACAGGAGGGCAGTGTGCAGTGGACAGAGGGAACCCAGAAACACCCTGGACCCCCAGCGAGCCAGAAGCAGGCCGTGCCGGCTGCAGAAGCCCTCCCACAAACCCCCTGGGAAAATGTGGGTGAGTGGAAGCATGTGGTCCAAGCTCAGTCTCTGTGCCCCGGCTGGGCCCCAAGACCCGGGGCCCAGGAGCTGGTGACCGGAAGATGGGTGACCCTCAAGGAAGCTCGGACGCTCTACTGCTCTGCAATCACTTCCTTTCACACATGCAAGGCTGAGGTTGACCTGAGCTCTCCTGCAAGAACCTTCTGGCCACCCCCCCCCCCACCTCCCCGCCCCGGAGCTTCTGAAGGTTCTGTGTTTGTTTCTCCTGCCGATGCCCCTATATTCCCAAGCTGCCTTCTGTTCGGTTTGATTTGTGGCTGTTCCTCTGAAATGTTTCTGCATTCGTGTATGTGACCTTGAGAATCTGGAAGATCACAGGGTATTGGTGTTTGGGGTCAGGTTTTCCTGTGAGCTTAGCGCCTCGAGGAGCAGGGAAGAAGCACCCCAAATCTCCTGGCCCTCCCAAGGTTGAACAAGCCGCTCGGGACCCCGGGGAAACCTCTTTGGGCTCTGCCTGTACATTTGGCCCCAAGGGCGTCCTCATCATCAGCTGAAGCTCGGCAGGCACGGGTCCCTCAGCTGGTGGGATAGTGCAGGAGAAAAGAGGAACTCCGTGGATAGTCTACACTCGGGGGTGGAGAGCAGCCCTGCCCTTCACCCTCTCTGTGGCTTTTGCCAAGTCCCTCACGGACTCTCCATTTTGTCGTCTGCGATGTGAGCATCCCTGCTGACCTCGCGGGCTGTGCGATAGATAGATGATAGAATGGGCCAGAAAGCAGTTTGCAACTGCAGTCATCAGACCGGCATCTCCCAGAGTTCTAAGGAATCCTAGTCTTAAAGAATGTTAACAGGTGCTGTTTGAAAGAACACATTTCTTTTTTCTACATTAAAGATAGGATTGGGAGGGGCCCCCCGGGTGGTTCAGTCGGTTAGCGTTTGACTCCGGCTCAGGTCATGAACTCATAGTTCGTGAGTTCGAGCTCCACGTAGGGCTCTGGGCAGACAGCTCAGAGCCTGGAGCCCGCTGCAGATTCTCTCTTCCTCTCTCTCTCCCCCTCCCCGGCTTACGCTCTGTCTCTCTCTCTCTCTCAAAAATAAATAAACATTAAAAAAAAAACTAAAAAAAAAAAAGGAAAAAGAATCATAGGTGGTTGTGTTTACCCTCACATAAATCAGCCCCCATCGTAAGCTTCTCTAAAGCTTAATCTCTCAATTGGTAGGAAGACGTTGCCCTGACCAGAGCACCCAGGAAGGGCTCCCATGGTTCATTGCTTGCACGTGGAGAACGCTCTGGGGTCCCTCCCGGGAAGATCCAAGCCTCGCTGAATTCCACATTCCCCGTCGACGTACCCCGAGGTGATTCCGGAACCGTCACCTTTGTAGGCCTCTCCGTGTTGACTTCCCTCTATCGCCATCGCCAACAGCTGGCGTGTTCCACAAGGTAAAGAAATTCTTCGGTTGCTGAAATCACTCCGGGAGAATTCTAAGTCCCCAGCAAGGGGCTGGAGACTGAGCTCAGGGGCGGGTGGCCACTTATCAGACAGAAGTCCCAGCCCCGTCCCGGCCGGCCACCCTCCTTCCCATGAAGGACAGTCAGTGTCCACACCAGGCTTCCACCCTCCCCGCTGCTGGAGGTGCGGTGACTTTTGAACTTGGGGAGTTTGGAAAGGATAGCAGGGAAGGCTTCGCTCAGCCCTGTCCTCTTCGCCAGGAAAGGGAGCTGCCCGCGGCCCTTGGGGTTGCCTTTGCCTCCGTAGATAAAGCATCCAGTTCTGCGGTTTAGTGAACGGGGTCATGTGTGGCCCCTTAATTTCTTAACATCCTCAGAACCGGAGAAGATAAGGGGACAGGTGGGGAGGGCAGGGGTGCTTTTTTCTCTTCCGATGATGCTGAGCACCAGAAAACTGAGGTCGGCCAGAAGTGCCACGGAAGTTTAGAGGAGGGGCGGGCAGTTCCAAGCACCTGCTACGTTAAGACACCGTCATCGTGGTGGGGCCCTGGTTGGGCCTTTCCCACAAGCAGGCGGGTTTCATGGGCCACCTCACCTGACCCTCCCATAGATGGAGGTGTTGTTCTTACCTCCGTTTGCAGATGAGGAAACCAAGCACCATTCCAGCTGCCTGGACCCAGGAGTCCAGTCTTTCTAAGCAGAAAAGGATGTCTTCACGGGGGAGCTGGGCCTTCACTGCGGACGGGGTGCAGACCAGCAGAGAGAGGAGAGGGTGAGACTGCCCGAGGCGTGTCTGGACCAGTGAGTCCCCCGTGAGGCTTGAATGGGAGACTTGGGGCAGAAAGAGGGTCCCCAGAAACGCAGCAGGAAGCCTTGGAGTTAGGCAAGGCCTCTGGCATTTTCTAACCCAGCCTCTCACCTGTGGAGAGAGTTTTCCTTATTCTCTGGTCCCTGTGGCTGTGGTCCCTGGCCCCCGGGAGCTGCCCTCGCAGGGCTGAATACAAAGGCCACTCAGGCCATGCGTCCCCAGCTCCATCAGGGGGCTCCCAGGATGGTCCCCCTTGTGGGACACATTGCAGAGACTTCTTGTTCTCTGGGGCAGAAATCTGCCTCGTGGCAGCCTCTCCCCACCCGGGGATGCCCCACAGAGCCCAAGGGAAAGGCCGACTCTATCATAATATAGCACAGCTTCCTATCTCTTTCTTCCTACCAGACGTTTCCGGTTTCTCTAACTCTTCTCTGGCAAGGCTTCTGCTGACCCCCCTGACACTGAAGCCTGGCTACCAAGCTGGCTCCAACTCGAGCCTCCGGGATGTCCATGAGCCCTCCCGACAGACTTCTTCCTTTCACCCCCCATCTTTTCTTTGCCATTGGCAGTGTGTGTCACGGTCCCGCGTACATAAGAGATGTTTGATAGACGCTTGGCGAACTGCTTTGACGTCGTCCACGTGGCCAGTTTGTCAAAGGTCACGCCTCTAAGGTCAGAGCTCTTCCCACAAATGTTGGGTGATGCCTGCGCGGTGCCCAGCGTCGCGACAGGCGCCCCGGACCCATCAGCACATAGAGCCCGCACACGTGTCACGGTGGTAGCCTAGCCACAGCTCCTGTTTGCTTAGCCCTGTGTATCCTACAGAGTCTTTCTTCCGTATTTATCTTAGTCGATTCCATGGCAACCTGATGATTTACAGGTGAGAAGGCTGAGGTCCAGCACGATCTGCTGATGAAGGTTATGGAGCTATTCGGTCACACGGAAAGGCACTTCTCGGGTCTTCTGGGGACGCCTAACCCTGCGCTCCACCTCGACTCATCAAGGTCTCCTCTAGAGCTCTGGGGAATAACTAGGTTATCCCGCGGTCCTCATCTTGCCTTCGCGGGAAAGTTCCGATTTAATTTAAAAACTCCCTTTGGTACTGAAGTATAATCGACATACAATGTTATATCCGTTGCAGGTGCATAGCCTAGTGATTCGAACTACCTTCCCTACCTTATTTCATGCTCACCACCATAAACGTAGTTACCGTCTGCCACTCGATTTTACTTTCTGCCCTGCCCCCTGCCCCGGGTCAAAGCAATGTTTATTCAAGAATTATCTGCCCCCCTCCAAAAAGAGAAAAAGAGAGAGAGAGAGAGGACAATGCCAAGAGAATGCAGAACCCTGAAACGGCTGCTGAACGTCAGCAGTGTTCATCTCAAAGATTACTCAACTGAGGGTTTAGTATGTAATTCCAGCAGCAGAAAAGAAGAACTGTACTGAACTTGATAACTTTCTGAAAACTTGCAGAGCAGCGAGCCTGTTTAAAAGGGGAAGCCGTCTTGTGTCCTACCTTCCCAATGCCTCTGATCAGACGGCTTCTCCATTTCGTGCGTGGCGAGACCTAAGCTGTCCCCGGGTGCAGAAGGGACTTTGCTAAAGTCACAGGTACCATTTGCCTTCACTCTCTTCTCTTCCGGGCAAGAACTTACTACATTGTGATAGAAGTCGCTCGCTTAAAAGTGATTTCCGGGTAGACCGCCAGGTTTCCAGGAACAAGGAGATGGAGAGAGGGGTCCAGGCAGGGCAAGCGGTGCCTCTCCAGCGTGCTCTTGGATTGCGGAGGCAGAGGAGAGGGTGATTTAGTAGGTGGTATGGGGCCAAAGTAGGAGAGTTTGTTGTGACACATGTCCATTTCCTTCTTGCTTTCTCCCACTTTCCTTCTTTCTCCCACCCACGCTGTGATACCCTTGCCTCTCCCAGTCATCCACACTTGGCCTTTTGTACCTCATCAGTCAGCATGCCCACGGCTGGGCCCATCGTATGTTCTCCGTGCCTTCATAAATTCTCAACTACTGAGGACATGACCGCTCCAAGTTAGCCATTTCGCGTGTATCGATGTTGACTTCGTAAGAAACAGCCCGTGAAAATAGAACTTGCATATACGTGTGTACATACATCTACCTAGTGCAGTTGTATATATACATGTGTATTTCAAGTGTTCATTGAAAATCCACCCTAAGTCAGGCTATGATGATGAATCAGTGAATCAAATGATTTGGTCTTCGTGTCTGGATCTACAAGGTTGACTGTTTTTCCTAGACCTGTCCTAGAGGATAGGGGTAGAAATCCCTCCTAATCTTTTGGGAAACCTTGGATTGATGCGGGTGGAAGTTAACAGTTGTTTGACTGGTGTTTAGAGGGAGGGTGGTGGGAGTATGGGGACTTTGGTACACGGAAGTGATAGGGGTATTTGTAGCTCTTTTCAGACGGTGGTGATGATTACATTGAACCAGGTAGGCTGAGTTATTTCTCTTGGGGCAAGAATCGTATGACTCAACAAGAAAAAAGCAGATGTACCCAGCATAAAATGGGTAAAGGGCACCGCCAGATAACTCACAGAAAAGGAAATATGGATGATTACCAATTACAGTTTTAAAAAATGCTCAGTAATTAAACAAATATTAGTTACACAATAATGACGTCTCTTTTGCCCATATACATGGCCAATTTTTTTTTTCTTTTCTGTCTTCTTGGTGTTGATGGATGCTTGCTGAGATTAGAGCCATCACCTACTACTGCCCAGAATATATACATCGCTGAACACTTTCTGGAAGCAATTTGACAAAACGCATCAAGAGACTTAGAAAACAGGTAGAAATTGTGCTTTGGGAAACCTACTCTAGGGAAATAATTTTAAAAAATACAAAGATGTTTATTACAGTATTATTTATAAAAGTGTAAATCTGGAACAACTTGATCGCACACCAATAAGACAATGATTAAATAGCCATGAATATCTATACAATATGTTGGTGTCTTTTCAAGTTATATTTCCTTTATTTAAAAAATTTTTTAATGTTTATTTATTTTTGAGAGAGAGAGAGAGAGAGAGCACAAGCAGGTGAGGGACAGAGAGAGAGAGAGAGGGAAGCAGAGGATCTGAAGCAGGCTCCATACTGATGGCAGAGAGCCCGATGTGGGGCTCAAACTTACGAACCATGAGACCATGATCTGAGCTGAAGTCAGACGCTTAACCGACTGAGCCACCCAGGGGCCCCTACAAATTATATTTTCAAATAATTACTAGCCACATGGAACAGGGTGCAAGATACAACATTTAAAATATCAGAATACAGAGGGTCACCTGCGTGGCTCAGTCGGTTGAGCGGTTGACGTTGGCTCAGGTCACAATCTCGTGGTTCATGAGTTCAAGCCCTACGACAAGCTTTGTGTGGACAGCTCACGAGCCCGGAGCCCGCCTCACATTTCGTGTCTCCCCCTCTCTCTACCCCTCCCCCACTCACACTCTGTCTCTCCCGGTCTCTCAAAATTGAAGAAATGTTAAAAAAAATATATCAGAACACAGAAACGATATAAAAGTGTGATATGGTACCTAGAAAGGAGATCTGGGGCAGAGGTTCTTTCTCCGTTTTATGTGGTTTTACCCCAACCATGCTATTTTGACTACACAGTCATGCCTTCCCTATGAAAACATATTCCTCACAATCATCTCTTTCAACTAAATGACAGATCAACCTGCAATACAATTAAAATTCAACCACACTTGAAACACCCCATGTTGAAATATAAAGAGTCAATCTAATCTTTGGGCAAGAAAGTTGGTAAGAATATCCAAAATCACTGGGGCGCCCAGGTGGCTCGGTCGATCAAGCGTCCGACTTTGGCTCGGGTCATGATCTCGTAGTCTGTGAGTTCGAGCCCCGCATCCGGCTCTGTGCTGATGGCTCGGAGCCTGGAGCCTGCTTCTGATTCTGTCTCCTTCTCTCTCTGCCCCTCCCGTGCTTGTGCTCTCTCTCAAAAATCAATAAATGTAAAAAAAAAAAAAATTTAAATAAAAAAGAATATCCCAAATCACTTGGCAGGTGGATAAAACCAAGTCACTTAAAATGAACTGACCACACTCCAGCACGGAGTGTAGCCTTTGCTCTAGTAACTAATGATAATGATCAGCAGATGTGGAAGTCCTTGTGCTGCCCTAAAATACAGTGCTGAGAGGTTCTTGTGTGTTTCCAGGGAGGGAGCTTCCTGGCTCGCCAAGCAGCCCGTTCTGTTCCCACACAACCTGGTAGTTCCCACATGTCCTTCCCCAGGTGGGCCTGACTGTAGTCTCCTTCAATGCCATCAAGTTTCTGCGCTCTGGGAGTCTACTCCCTCTTCTGCAGAAAAAGCTATCACGTCAGTCCATCTCAAAGGGACCTAAAACATTGCCTAATCCAAACCTTTCGTAAAAAAGATTAGAGGGACGCCTGGGAGGTTCAGTCGGTTGAGCTTCTCACTCTTGGTTTTGCTCAGGTCATGATCTCATGCTTTGTGCATTCAAGCCGACCTTGGGCTCTGTGCTGACAGTGTGGAACCTGCTTGGGATTCTCTCTCTCTCTCTCTCTCTCTCTCTCAAACTCTCTCAAAATAAATAAACTTAAAAAGAATCTTAAAAAAAAAAAAAAAAAATATAAAAAATGGGGGCCCAGAAAAAAGAAAAATACTGGCAAAAACAAAAACAAACAACAAACAACAAACAAAGAAACACAAACTAAAATTAATCTGAGGATTTGAAGCCTCTTATGTTTTCATACAAAACATTCTGAGTTCTGTCAGCCACGGCTGATGTTTCTGGACCTTTCTCACCCTAGCCTGTCCTGTACTCCAGATTGACATTAACCCTCTTAACATGGGGTACCTGGGACAGAACATCATATTTCAAATGTGTAGTCTGAACAGTGAGAAGCAGGGCGAAAATTATTCGATTCAGTCCGGAAGTGTTCAGTAAGCAGCTGTCACTTGTCAGGAGTCCTACGGGCACAGTGACCAGTCGCTAGTTCCGCACTGTCCACTCTGGTGACGACTTGCGCATGCGGTGACTTCAATTTAAATTCACTACATTTAAATAAAATGAAAAGGTCAGCCACATTTCGAGCGCTCAACAGCCATTTGGCGAGGGGTGCCTCGTTGGACAACACAGACCCAGAACATGTCCATCATTGCAGAAGAGTTCTGTTGGGTAGCACCACACCAGATAACTCTTTTGACTATTCCAGGTTCTCTGTAAAAAAAAAACAAAAAAAAGTGAAAGGTTGGGAGGCCTGGCTTCACTGTAGAGTGGGAAGCAATCCAAGTAGCTAGTTGGAGAGGTAATTGGATGAATAAATGAAGGGGCAGCTGGGTAGAGACGTCGATGGAGAATCAGGTATGTGGATTTCCTTTCTTCTGGGTGATCTATTAATACAGATTCAAATTGAGTTCGCTCTCAGGGTCACTGTGTCACAGCGTTGACATTCTTTATTTTGCTTCTCGCCGAAGCTCGAGGAGGTTGGAGGGTATGTAACTGAGGAACAGAAAACAGGTTCATAAAATTCAGGAGAGATTTCATGTCCCCTAAGAGTAGGGGAGCCGTAAGAATCAGGGTGGCCCAGGAGCGTCTGCGTGGCTCAGTCAGTTAAGTGTCTGACTCTTGATCTCGGCTCAGGTCTTGATCTCAGGGTTCTCGAGTTCAAGCCCCGCTTTGGGCTCCGCACTGAATGCGAAGCTTACTTAAAAAAAAAAAAAAGAAAAGAAAAAGGAATCACTGTGGCCTGGGTCTTACCTCCAGAAATTCTGGTTTAACTATTCGGGGGTCAGCCTGGCATTGGGATTGCAAAATCTCCCCAGCATTTGCCAAGAGCAGCCAGGGCTAAGGACAATTGCCGTAGCCAACTTCTTCTCTCTGTGGAAATCCCCTCCCGTAATGTACCTATCAGGCAGCCACCCACCCTCTGCTTAGGCGTCTCTAGTTACAGTCTGCTCAGCACCTCACATGTCATTTGGGATGATCCCCCTCAAGCTCCTTGTTTCTTTTTTTAAAAATTTTTTGGATGTTTATTTTTTTGAAAGAGAGAGACAGAGAGAGACAGAGAGAGACAGAGTGTGAGCAGGGGAGGGGCAGAGAGAGAGAGGGAGACACAGAACCCGAAGCAGGCTCCGGGCTCTGAGCTGTCAGCACAGAGCCAACTCGGGGCTTGAACACATGGCCTGTGAGATCATGACGTGAGCCGAAGTTGGACGCTTGACCAACTGAGCCACCCGGGCGCCCCTCAAGCTTTTTCTTATGTGGTGTTTGACTTTGCCTCTTGGAACGACCTCCTGTGGTTGACGGTGAATCACATTTAGGTTCTTATCTACACACCAGTACCTCGTTCTCTTTCCTACCCAAAGTGTCTTTTCTCCTAGGTGGATGGATACCTCTGGCTCCTTCAACTCATCTTTACCAGGTAGGGTTTCTTCTCCACTGCATTCCAGTTTGGGCAATGTTCACATTTAGTGTCTTGCCTGGGACCTAGCACAGGGCTCTGGATGTAGTCTCAGACCACTTTAAAATCCCATCACATGCTAACCTGTCATTCTAGCTGACCATAAGGTTAGCATGTGATGGGCTTTGAAAACAAAGCCAAACCCAAAACTTCCTGCCTAAGATCAGCAACAGGCAGCATTGTTTGAAACAGCAAAGCGTATCTGTTGATAGGAGACTGGCTAAATAAACTGGTTTATCCACACAGTGGATTCTCTGCAGCAGGAACAAAGAGAACCTTCCACTGCTAAGTGAAAAAAGCAAGGTGCGTGATGATGAATGTAGTGTTCTGCTTTTATGCAGCCAACAGGGTAAGATTAGAAAATATCTACCTGCTTCCGCTTGTGTATGGAAGCCCTGGGAAGGAAGAGCAGTTACCCACACGGTTGAGCGGGGGTGTTGGGGGGCAATTTTCTGCGTGCCTTCGGAGCCGAGGCCCGGCAGTGTTTGCTGTAGATTACCTTTTCAAGGATGTTTTGTAGAAACGGCCTCGGAAGACAGAACATCTCTCTCCAGGGCAGACAAAGAGTTTTGTCTGCTATCTGGTGAAATTCAAATAATGTTTCCCTCCTAGGCAAAGACTGGGCAGGCTTGTCGTCAGCCCCGTATGAATGATTGGAGGTTCTTGGACTCAGATTCCTCGGCTGTGAGGCAAATCTGCTGTACGTGCAACTTGGGGGCAGGGAGAACCGTGAACTTCAAGTTCACGTGTCTGCTGTGCCATGAGCAATACATCCTGTGTCCTTTATCTAATGGGCATGTGCCTTCTGCTGGTATCCACGAGGAAGTGGCAGGCTTACTTGTTAGCCTACAGGTAGGATAAGATCTTAGACCCTTCACAGTTCTTGACGGGGAAGAGACACATGGGGATGTGCTGTAGGATGAGACTTTTTATTGTGTATCTTCTCATAGCATTAGGTTTTGAACCATATGATTGTGTCTATTACCTACTCAGTCATAACTATCATGACATTTGAAATAAAAATGTTACTCTTGTAAAAAAAAAAACAACTTTTGTCATGTAAATTTAGATTAAGTTAGTGGAAGTTTTCTGCAGATTATGGGAAGTGATGATTTCTTGGCATCCCCTAGGTGGGCAGAATTAAGTGCCCAGTAGAACTCTCCTGATTCCTGGTTCCATAATTTGCCAGGAATTCATCTGTTATCTATCTATCTATCTATCTATCTATCAATCATCTGTCTCTGTCTCTATCCCTTACCTGTCATCTTTGTGAGAGATAATCTGACCTCTGATACCTCTCTGTCGGTAAGGAAATGGATTAATATAATCCGGCGTTCCCATCAGGTTATTTAATTTGGTTGAGGTCCAAACTTATTCCTAGAAATTCAAAGTCCTCATTTAGTATAACTAAAGATGTTAACGAAGGCTGAAATGTCTGGTTGAAACCATTGGATACCAATCATTGTAAGTTTTCTAGAACCTTGGGTCATGACCACAGACCGGATATTTGTGGAAAGAGAAGCATTTCTGTTCAGATGGAAGAAATGTTTGCTCTTCTGAAGTCATATTTTACTACCTTGGACAAGATCTTAGACATTTTGGAAGAGCCAAAGAACTTGAAAAACAAAGGTCAACGGGTGGAGGGGAGGAGAGTTCATATACAGTTCTAGGCGTATAATAATATACACGCTGGGTCAGTGTTCTAGATGCTCTTGAATGTTAGTTCAGATAATCCTCACCTCACTCCTCAGTGCACAGAATACATTCTTTGCTTGGCTTCTGGGACACCAGCTCTCCTGGTTTGGCTCCTACCTCACCGTCCACTCCTTCTGAGTCTCTCATGCTGCGTCCTTGAGACAGAGAGAGACAGGGCATGAACGGGGGAGGGGCAGAGAGAGAGGGAGACACAGAATCGAAAGCAGGTTCCAGGCTCCGAGCCATCAGCCCAGAGCCCGACGCGGGGCTCGAACTCACGGACCGCGAGATCGTGACCTGAGCTGAAGTCGGACGCTTAACCGACTGAGCCACCCAGGCGCCCCCAAAATGGATTTTTTTCAAAAAATGTGTATTTATTTATTTTGAGACAGAGGAGCGTTGCGGGGGCATGTGTGGGGGGGGAGGGGCAGAGGGAGAGGGAGAGAGAAGAGAATCCCCAGCGGGCTCCATGCTGCCCGTGCAGAGCCCTAGGCAGGCTCGATCTCACCTGAGCCAAAATCAAAAGCCAGATGTTTAACCAACTGAGCCACCCAGGCGCCCCTACAAAACGGGTCTTAAATTAGCCGTATCGTTTTTCACCCAGCCGACAAGAACTCGTTCGCCTTTACTTCTAAAAGCATTCAGGGGGTGCCTGGGGGGGCTCAGTTCGGTTGAGCATCTCACTTGGGCTCAGGTCATGATCTCACAGCTTGCGAGTTCGAGCCCCGGTCGGGCTCTGTGCTGTCAGCACGGAGCCTGCTTCGGATCTTCTGTCCACCCCCCCCCCCCCCGCCCCCGTCTGCCCCTTCCCTGCTTGTGCTCTCTCTCTCTCAAAAATAAATAAATCTTAAAAGCAAAAAAAGCATTCAGACAAGTCCGAGAAACATTGCAAACGATTAGCTCAGGGTATATCTCTGGCTTTGGCTGCCATAGATTGTAGTTCTAATATTGTGGAGAGTCATGACTTCCACATACAGTAGGACACCCACAGTGAGGAGGTGATGCCCAGAGAAAGGAGTCCACCATCACGCCAAAGGTCCCCGTCCTGTGGGCAGATGCTGACGGGCAGGTGAGGCTATAGAGAGCCCAGGTTTCTTTGAGTCAAGAACACTGCGGATCAAGTCCCAACTTCGCCGTTTGCTCTCTGTGTGATCATAAGTTAGGGAATTTCTCTGAGAGGGAGACACGGAATCCGAAGCAGGCTCCGGGCTCTGAGCTGTCCGCGCAGAGCCCGACGCGGGGCTCGAACCCACAGAACCGTGAGATCGTGACCTGAGCCAAAGTCGGATGCTTAACCGACTGAGCCACCCAGGCGCCCCGAAATGTTCATTTTCTAATCCCTTCAAGACCACATGTATTCAGAAAGTCTCCTGTTTTTATCTTTTTCCGGCTTAGGTCCAATGGTTTAGTGGAATGCATGCAAATGGAATCAGGAATATTGAAGAATATGTGACAAAGGTGATGTTTGAAGCCTGAGGAGGAGAGGGTGGTTATTCACCCATTTACACAGAAGGAAATAGATGGCATTTCGTGCCACATATCAAACTAAATTCACAGTGGGTTAGAGATGCGTAGGTATGAAATGTTGAACCGCAAAGATACTAAGATATATACAAACATTCATGCCATCTGGGATGTGGATGTCCTCACTGAATGGAACCCCAATGCGATAATAGCGTGGGTTTTAGAGCAAAAGGGCACAGGATCAAGTCCCAGTTCTGCTGTGCACAGAATAGCCTCAGGCAACTGACCAAGCTTTGCCAAGCCTCTGTTTGCTCATCCACAAAGTGGGGATGGGAAAACCTACCTTGCAAAGTTGTGAGATCAGGCAAACTACGTGAAATGTTTGGCCTAAGGAAGGTTCAATTACCATTGACTTTTTTTTTTAATGTTTATTTTTGAGACAGAGAGAGAGTGGAGGAGGGGCAGAGAGAGAAAGAGAGAGAGGGAGAGAAGGAAAAAGGACCCCAACCTGATGCAGGGCTCCAACTCACGAGCTGGGAGATCATGACCTGATCTGAAATCAAGAGTCGGCAGCTCAACCGTCTGAGCCACCCGGGTGCCCCCTAAAGAGAAATTTCTAAGAAAAATCTCCCTTCCCCCAGTCTGGTGGTTGTATGTTAGCTCCACCCAAGCTCAAAGAGGAACACCAAACATTAAGATCTTTAAAACAAAATTCAAATGCTCTCTACCTCATGTGACTTCCACGTCAAGTTTCTTAGATCTCAGGGTGTGGTTTCAGGTGCTGATGAGTACGCGCTTCAGCTTATAATTTGCCCACGTTTTCAACCCACTTACCTTGAGAAAGCGTGTTTGCCAAATCTTCCAGCTGTCCTTGCTGGAAGGAGGCATCTGCCGTTAGTGACAGTTTAATTGGTAAGGGAATTTAGACAACTTCCACATCTTACAACTTTAAAAATTACCTGGGACGCCTGGGTGGCTCAGTCGGTTAAGCATCCGACTTCGGTTCAGGTCACGATCTTAAGGTGAGTTCGAGCCCCGTGTCGGGCTCTGCGCTGACAGCTCAGAACCCGGAGCCTGCTTCGGATTCTGTGTCTCCCTCTCTCTCTGCCCCTCCACTGTTCATGCTCTGTCTCTCTCTGTCTCAAAAATAAATGAGCATTTAAAAAGTTTTTAAAAATTACCGTTCCCCCCCCCTTCTACAACTATTTTCATTATTTGCTCATTGCTTTTTTTTTTTTTAAAGATTTTTTTTTTCAACGTTTATTTATTTTTGGGACAGACAGAGACAGAGCATGAACGGGGGAGGGGCAGAGAGAGAGGGAGACACAGAATCGGAAACAGGCTCCAGGCTCCGAGCCATCAGCCCAGAGCCCGACGCGGGGCTCGAACTCACGGACCGCGAGATCGCGACCTGGCTGAAGTCGGACGCTTAACCGACTGCGCCACCCAGGCGCCCCTGCTCATTGCTTTTTATATGCATACAGTTTCACGATGTCGCGGTCTTACTACACGCACTTTATATTCTCTTCATTTCCCACGACCACTTGTTGGTGATTCCACCTGGTTTTAGTGAACTAGTTTTAGTGACTGTAGAATAATCTGTTGCATCAGTGGACTACGAGTTGTTCAAAATCTCCTTCACGTGTCAAACCTTTCAACAGTTTCCATTTCTCTTGTTTCTTTCTGTTACCAAACGAGGCCACAAGGAACATCTGTACCTTGTGATTTGATTCGGCGGATTTCTTCCCCTTGGGGTAAATTCCTCAGAGTAGAACCGCTGGCTCAAAGCCACGTGTACCTTGTTGATTCTTGTTGTTTATAACATTTCAAAAACTTATTGAACCAAGTTACATTACATCAGCAATGCCTTATTGTTCTCAGCTTGCCCCAACCTCACCAGCATTGATGGAGAGACATCACTTACTTTTTTTTTTTAATGTTTATCTATTTTTGAGAGAGAGTGCAAGCGAGGGAGGGGCAGAGAGAAAGGGGGAGCGAGGTTCCAAAGCACGGAGCTGACAGCAGAGAGCCTGATGTGGGGCTCGAACTCACAAACGGCGAGATCATGACTCGGGCTGAAGTCGGAGGCTCAACTGACTGAGCCGCCCAGGCGCCCCTACTTTTTTTTTTTTTTTGACATTCCAAACTTCAATATGTTTTCTAAAGAAGAGTCTCTAATTCTAGATGACGGGGGGAGGGGGAGGGCTCCTCTCCTTCTGACTCCAGGAATTGCGAGAGGAAGAGTCCAAGGTCACCGAAGAAAGCAGTTGTGCTCGGGGGTTCCTGTCTCCCCCATCCAGGCTTTGACCAGAGTTAGAGGGTGTGAAGGGCTGTTTGATGAATTGGGAAGGGGACCCTCGCAGACCCTCCTCTCTGCAAGTCGCTTTCTTATTCACATGGGTGGCCGGCACAGTTAAGCTGGTGGTCAGGGGGAAAAATCATTTCATCTGTACCCTCGAGTGTCCCTGGGTTTGTCCATGGCACGGACACGGAGTCAGGGAGCAGTGTGTCTGCTCAGTGCCTGTCAGTTCAGGAGAAGGTGCCAGAAGCCTGATGACGTGGCAGCCACAGAGGGCCCCCCACGCCAGCCAGGGCTGCAGAGGTCACTATGCCCAGGGATGATTGAGAATGAATGGATCGTGAGGCCATGAGCCACGAAACAGCAGGTGCCAGCAGAAAGTTCAGGGTCGGGACCAGGTGGCCCTTCCTCAGCAGACACCAGCCACATGACTAGGACTGACAGAAGACCAGGGCGCCTTCTTCCCACTCCCCCCATGCAGGCCCCTCCCCCACATCTCCACCGCCATCTTCGAAAGGCCCAATGAGAGGAGATGAGAAGCCAAAATTAATAAGCTGGCAACGTAAACAGGATGAGAAAAACTAAAGCCGTCCTTCAAATGAATGGGTCAGGCTAAGTTTAAACCACTCTGGACTGCAATTTGTGAATCCTTCTTCCCTGCTGCCCGGTGGAAAGCTGGTAAGATCCAAATCGTTTTTGGAGACTGAAGAAACTTCATTTGCGTTGCGTAGCTGAGGTGCCCTGTGAGCAGTTTTAGAGAACCAGCTAAGGTAGTGGGAATGCAGTTTTTGGTAAAACTCGCACCCGTGCATGCATATCTGCATCAAGAAATGCTCGTAGTGGTGAAATCTGGGGTGGTTTTTACTTTTGTGTTTTTGCTTTCCTTTACTGTTGCTTCCTGTTGGCTGTTACTGTACCATCCTTCCAAAAATGCAAAAAGACCTTTTTATTTTATTTTATTTTTTTAAAAATTTTTTTTTCAACGTTTATTTATTTTTGGGACAGAGAGAGACAGAGCATGAACGGGGGAGGGGCAGAGAGAGAGGGAGACACAGAATCGGAAACAGGCTCCAGGCTCCGAGCCATCAGCCCAGAGCCTGACGCGGGGCTCGAACTCCCGGACCGCGAGATCGTGACCTGGCTGAAGTCGGACGCTTAACCGACTGCGCCACCCAGGCGCCCCTGCAAAAAGACCTTTTTAAAAAAATGTTTATTCATTTATTTATTTTGAGAGACAGAGCGCCAGCAGGGGAGGGGCAGAGGGAAAGGGAGAGAGAGAGAATCTTAAGTAGGATCCACACCCAACGTTGAGCCGGACATGGGGCTCGATCCCACGACCCTGAGATCATGACCTGAGCTGAAATCAAGAGTCGGATGCTCAACCAACTGAGCCACCCGGGTGCCCCCAAAAAGACATTTTTGAAAGCCTAATTCAAACCTCTTGACAGTTTCAGACCTAAATATTCATTTTGCTCTGGACTATGGAGACAGATGAAAACCATTTCAGTTTTCGTATCTCTGACCCCATGTAATTAGTCGTCAAAGGACTTGGCTTCTGACTCCAGAGAGCCTGCATTCCTCCCTGTGCCTTGCACCCCAGAACCCCCAAAAGATTCTACAGTCTGATCGTGGTCATGTTGAAAGTGACACACAAATTAAAGTTATGATCATCGAGTTGGACAAAACCCCAGTGAATTTTTTTTTTTTTAATTTGACTTGTTTTTAGATCAGCCTCGGAGAAAAGGAAAAATAATAGAAATATTAAGTAGAGGCTTCTATACTTTTGCTCTTGGGAGCAAGTGACTCTGTTTATTTTTTGCTTTCGGCATTAAAGTTTACAGGCGTGCTCTCTGTGATTATAGATGCGTGATCGACAAAATAATGGGTATTTTTTTTCCCTCAGAGGCTGTGGATTGTGCCATTGGGGGTAAGAATGCTGAAAAGATCATACAATCAGCTGTTTTTCAGTGCCATTTTCCACCTAAAAGCCTGAGTGTGTTACTTATCAGTGTGCTGCCCTGGGACAGAGCCATGAAAATAGATTAAGTTCCATCTAAGAGACCCTATTTCTTCCTACGTTGATATGAAACATCTTCTCATTGCCTTCCTTTTGGTTCTGCTTCTACGAATTTTTCTGCTTCTACGAATTTTACAGCTTCTTTGATCTTACTTGATCCTGAACATAACTTCAAGTGGTATCATGATTCTTACGTGCGGGATGAGTAAATGAGGCTCGAAGTTCAGCTCTCGCCCCCAAGTCCTACAGCTGGTGGCAGGAACGGCCAGGGATGCCTCCTGCCCGTGTCCAATCTCGCTTTGACTACCCAGGACCTTGACAGGTGCTGACCTTTGGGGTCTCATGATTTTATTAAGAAGCAAAGACAGTGCCTCGCCATTGGCTCTAATTATTGCACTCCTGAGATTTACCTTGAGAAATGCCACTGACCTATGGTCACATCCTTATACTTGTCCCTTCCTCAGAGAAAGGAGAAAGTCAGTAGGACTTCTTCCAAGGAGACAGGGCAGAGATGAACAGGAACTCCTTCCTCATCTGTCTTTCCTTCTTCTCCAGTGAAGTCTGTGATCTTAAAAGCAGGCACTGGCTTTAGGGATCCTTGTTTAAAAAACATCAAATCTGCGAAGAAATTCCGTTAGCCTAACCCTCCTACTTGGCAGGGACTTTATGAAGCAGGGACTCTAGGGGGTCTGCTGTTGGCATATGACTGGATTATCTCAGCATTATGAGAAGCAGGAAAAGGGAAGCAGCCTTTGTTTATTGCTTATAACTGTAATGGCTATAATAGTTGGTAACAACTAGAATGGTGAGGTCTTTCAAAGTTAAACAGGTTTTTTTAATGTGTATTTATTTTATTTTATTTTTTGTTAGAAAAACTTTTTTGACACTTATATATTATTGAGAGACAGAGCATGAGCAGGGGAGGGGCAGAGAGAGGGGACACAGAACCCGAAGCAGGCTCCAGGCTCTGAGCTGTCAGCACAGAGCCCGACGCGGGGCTCGAACTCACGGACCGCGAGATCGTGACCTAAGTCAGAGTCGGACGCCCAGCCAGCTGAGTCACCCAGGTGCCCCAAAAGTTAAACTTAGTGATTTTTTTTGTTTTTGAATCTAGTGAGGAGAAACCTGGACAATGAAACTGAAAATCTAGCCTGAACTTTTATATTTACTTGTTAGAGGATTTGGGGTAAATTACTAAACTGCTTCGAGGTTGAGAGTTTCCCCATCAGCTCTGATGAACGGCGCATTGTTAAGGGGCCACAGAGAGGGGTAGTTCTTTGTACCGATAACAAACACTATGATTGCAACCATTTGGTTTTGAAACCAGGCGAGATGATTTCAAAAGTCGTATATAAACTGTAAAACATAAAATTCAAAATGCCTGAAAAGATATGGCGACAATAATCAGTATAATATTATTATTATCACTCTCCAGCCTGCTTTTTCCTGTTTTGTGTTTCTTCAAACGCTTGCTTCAAAAGTCGTATATAAACTGTAAAACATAAAATTCAAAATGCCTGAAAAGATATGGCGACAATAATCAGTATAATATTATTATTATCACTCTCCAGCCTGCTTTTTCCTGTTTTGTGTTTCTTCAAACGCTTGCAGAAATGAACGCCTTCTTTCTTCACCCCATCCACCACCTTTCTGTTTCTTTTCCCTTGGTGAATCGCGCTGACTTTCAAAACTTCGCATCTTTCATGCCTGACGCCTCCCTGCACAGCCTCCCGGACATACTTCTAAACATGCGCTAAAGATCATTGAAGTATCTAGGTTGTATCTAGGTTGTTTAATCATATGTGGTTTTGTGGGTAAATGGATAAATCAATGGGCGTGGCTCGCCAAGGGTGACCGTACCTAATTGTGGGGTTGTTTTTTGTTTTTGTTTTTGTTTGTCGTCGTCGTCGTCGTCGTTGTCTTTCTATCATAGGGACAATGGAGGCTTTGATGGCCGGAACTGAGACGGTGACAGCGGATGCGTCTGTCAGGACCACACTGTTCGACTATGAGTTCTCGCTGCCATGTGAAAAACTCAACGTCAAGGAGCTGGGGTCCCGCCTCTTGCCCCCACTGTATTCCCTGGTGTTCGTGGTTGGTCTGCTGGGCAACGCGATGGTGGTGGTGATCCTCACAAAATACAGGAGGCTCCGGATCATGACCAACATCTTCCTGCTCAATTTGGCCATTTCTGACTTGCTCTTCCTGTTCACTCTGCTGTTCTGGATTCATTACAGCAGGTGGAACGAGTGGGTGTTCGGCCACTTCATGTGTAAGCTCCTCTCTGGGCTTTACTACATGGGCTTATACAGCGAGATTTTCTTCATCATCCTGCTGACCATAGACCGGTACCTGGCCATCGTCCACGCCGTGTTCGCCCTGCGGACCCGGACCGTCACTTTCGGTATCACCATGAGCGTCCTCACCTGGGGCCTGGCAGGGATAGCAGCCCTCCCTGAATTTATCTTCCATCAGTCCCAAAATGATGCTGAACAGTACATCTGTTTGCCTCTTTATCCAGGAGGCCAAGAGGATAACTGGAAGCGTTTCCATGCTCTGAGCATGAACATCCTCAGTCTGGCCCTGCCTCTGCTCATCATGGCCGTCTGCTACGCGGGAATTATTAGGACACTGCTGAGATGCCCCAATAAAACCAAGTACAAGGCCATCCGGCTCATTTTTGTCATCATGGTGGTCTTTTTCATGTTCTGGACCCCTTACAACCTGGTCCTCCTTCTCTCTGCTTTCCAAACGATCTTCTTTGAGGTCAGTTGTGAGCAGAGCAAATGGCTCGATGTGGCCATGCAGGTGACAGAGGTGATCGCCTACACGCACTGCTGCGTTAACCCCGTCATCTACGCCTTCGTCGGGGAGAGGTTCCGGGAGCACCTCAGCCACTTCTTCCGCAGGCACGTGGCCACCAACCTGGGCAAATACATCCCGTTCCTTCCCAGCGAGAAATCAGACCGAGCCAGCTCTGGCTCCCCATCAACGGGGGAACAGGAGCTCTCTTTTGTCTTTTAGGCCAGATGCGGAAAAATACCTAAAGCGGAGGCGCCGGGCAGATGAAGGAAACACATGAAGTCCATCGCGTTGACTTTAACGCCAGCCCTTTGAACTTCTAGCTCGATGCCGAAACTTGTAAAGACATTAAAGCGTATACACAATGGGGTCAGCAGACCCGTGTGCCCGGGCGTTAACGGGGGTCACTAGTTAGTCAGTTCACTTGCCGTCCACACAGAAGTTTGCTCGGTTCTCGGAAGAGTTACATCCAGTGTAATGTACCCAAGTGTTAGCTAGTCACTATATGCAGCTATGAGCAGGTAAATCATTTTACAGTTTAAACCTTAACTTTAGCTAGCTGTTGCGTAAATGAAACGTATTTCACAAAATACAATAAATCAGTCGCAATACTTTTAATGTGCCTAGCTCTCTCCTTGCTTGATGAAAAGGCTTTTCCTTCTTTTTTTAGCTTATGTGTATGTACTCTCAGCAGCATAATGGCACGTCACCTTTGTTCCGAGTATTCTTTTTTTTTCTGAAGTTTATTTATTTATCTTAAGAGAGAGAGAGAAACTCCGACGCAGGCTCCTCACTGGCAGCACAGAGCCCGACGCGGGGCTCAAACTCACGAACCATGAGATCATGGCTTGAGCCAAAACCAAGAGTCAGAAACGTAACCGACTGAGTCACCCAGATAGCCTTCTTCCCTCTTTTTATTTTTTTTTAAGATTTTATTTTTAAGTAATCTCCACACCTAACACGGGATTTGCACTCACAACCCTGAGATCCAGTCGCGCGTTCTACCAACTGAGCCAGCCAGGCGCCCCTCCACTCCTGCCCTGAGTATTCTTAATAGTGAATGGATTTCCTGTTTACACCGAATGACCAAATTTCCCATGAGCGACTCAACAGAAGAATTGTGATTTGATATGTTCAGTGTAGAGAATAAAGGCCCTGCTGGTAGAAACTTCTCAGAGCCCTGCAATGTGCAGACCCTGTCCTCTTGAACACCAAGCTCACCGTTCGTCCAGCAACTGTGCTTAAGGTGATGTGGACAGGACGCGCTAACATTGCTTTCGGTTAAGTGAAGGATGAAAAAAGTGTGTGAGACAAACAATCCCTGACCTGTGAACTCTTCCATCTGGTAGGGGGTGTGAGACAAAGACAGATGACTCCAGAACGAAGAGGAACACACTCAGGGCTCTGCCTGGGCCAGGGAGGGAGAGACCATTTCTAGCGGGAATCTGAGGCAGAAAGACTTCGCGGAGGAAGTGGCCTTTGAGCAGGTCTTTGAAAAAAGGACAGGATTTGGAAAGGGAGGAGATAGGGGGGAGACAGCCGAAGCCAGCGGAATGCTCAATACAAAGGTGAGGGGGGAGGGCACAAACTCACGTGGACTGTAGGGCGGGGTCGGAAGGTTGCAATGGGCCATGGATTTCAGGGAAAGCACCTTGGGCTTTTCTGGGAAGACAAAGGGGAGAAGAACGATCCTCGTGGTGCATTAGGAAGATAAATCCAGTGATACAGGATGGAGTGAAGACCCCAGAACCGTGCAGGGACGTGGGTTAGAAGACAAGGGTGCGTGTGAGGCAAAGCGAGATCAATGGCTAATAAGAGAGGGTCCAGAAGAACCCGGAGAGGAATTTGGCCAAGAGGCACCATGACAGAGGAATCAAAGCACCAGGAGCAATAGAAGACTGATTGATAAGAAGAAAGCAAAGACCAAACAGAATGTATCATATGTCAAAAAGGAAAGAGAAAGAAAGGAGAAAGGAAGAAAGAAAGAAAGAAAGAAAGAAAGAAAGAAAGAGAAAGAAATAAAGAAAGGAGAGACACATGCGGATTATTTGCTGGGCTCGGGTGGGCTGCCCGTCTCTTAAAGGATGGGAAAGGAAGCAGGGGTAGCCTTGGGTGTCTTTGGGAAGAAATGTGAGTGCAGAATGCAAGTGTGACTTTCCTCCGAAACCGCTTGTGCCTTTTGGCTTGTGGACTGTGGAACCACATTACCAATGAAAGATAGACACAAACCTTTAGAATGATATATTTAAAAGAAGAAGAAGAAGAAGAAGAGGAAGAAGAAGAAAAGCTAGGCTGCTCTTCAGATGTGGTATCCATTCCACCAGCCACGAGGGCATTGGGAACTTTGAAGTACCTTTGATCTCTTTTGTGGTTCAGCCAGAATGTACTATAAAGAGCAATCATGTGAAGACTTAACTACACGCCACAGGGTTTCCTCTCGCGTTGGGAAGTGACATCTGGCCTTAGGTAAGCACAGGTGCGGAATATAGGTGTTGGTTCATATCCCCAGACCCCTGAGAGCTTTTAGGAGCCCTGTGACCTACACGGGACTGCACATAACCAAATCATGGGCCCAGCATGCTCCATTTGGCCCCCCAGCCCCAACACTGTCCAACAGAACTAACTACGGTGATAGAAATGTTCTCAACCTGCGTTGCCCAATAGGGCCACCAGTCTTTGAAATACTGAATTTTTAATTTGTTAAGGTTTATTTACTTTTGAGAGACAGAGAGAGACAGAGAGGGAAGGGGAGGACAGAGAGAGAGGGGTACAGAGGACCCGAAGCAGGCTCCATGCCGACAGCAGAGAGACTGACGTGGGGCTCGAACCCACAAACCACGAGATCGTGACCTGAGCCGAAGTTGGATGCTTAATCAACTGAGACAACCAGGAATCCCTGAATTTTTCACCCCTGCCACCTTGTCTCTTTGTATCTATTCCACCTACACATCAAGCTTCCGGGAGCCAGCTAACACTCATCTTCAACACTGTGTGACAGATCAGGGAAAATACCAGGGGCTGTAAAGACGAATAGGACCCACTTCTAGGAAACTCACTCACTGTTCAGTGCAAGACACCCATCTGAATCCAATGGTGATAATGGAACATGGTGGGTATTTCTCCTGTAACAGAAAGCGGAAGGGTGACGTGAAGCCAGGTGCGCACGGAAAGTCACCTTCTGCTTCGGTGGGGTTCCCCCAAGAGCAGTTCCTGAGCGATGATTTGAGAGCAAAGAGTTTATTTGGAAAGTGCTGGGAACTCCGGTGGGGAGCGGGGAAGGAAGACAGGAAGGGGAGGGTGCTAGCAGAGGGTTCATTTTGAAGTACCTTCTGCTGGGGGGGGGGGGGAGTGACTGGAGCACCAAACCACTGGAAGACCCGTGGCCACAGCGTAACTCCTACTCAGCTGTCCCGCTGGAGGGGGGAGTCGGGGTATTTATATTCTGCCCTGTCAGTCACTGGCTGATGGCTGCTCCCAGGGGATGTTAATTCCCCAGCACTTCCGGCCTGACTGGCTCTGGCAGATGCTTTTTTCCAGCTGGGGGGAGAGCTCCCAGGCAACACGATGTAGATGCTGGATGTTGGAAGCCAGCCGGGCACACTCAGTTAAGGCTTCAGGGATAACGCATCGGCCGCATATTTGAACATGTTTGTGAACAACTTTCTGGTGAAGCCAAGGGTGGACGTGAGAGTGGTGTCCAGGCAGGTGGGTCAATGTGTCAGAAGGCACAACGGCACAAAAGGGCACTACAGAGAGCCCGCTGTGGCAAGCCTAGGAGTCTCCCAGACAATGGCAGGTGGCCTTGAACAGGCCTCAGCTTTGACTCCCTGCTCCGCCTTCTCTCCGTTGAGCATCACAGTCTGCTAGTTTTGTTTTTTTTTTTTTAAGTTTATTTGTGTATTTTGAGACAGAGAGAAAGCAGGATCAGGGGAAGGGCAGAGAGAGAAAGAATCCCAGGCAGCCTCCTCAATTTCAGCATCGTGCCCGATGCGGGGCTTGGACTCACAAACCTTGAGTTCGACCTGAGTCGAAACCAAGAGTGGGATGCTTAACCGACTGAACCACCCAGGTGCCCCACACTCTGCTAGTTTAAAAAAGATGATCCTTGGGGTGCCTGGGTGGCTCAGTCGGTTAAGCATCTGACTTCAGCCCAGGTCACGATCTCACGGTTCACGGGTTCGAGCCCCGCATTGAGCTCTGTGCTGACAGCATGGAGCCCGGACCCAGCTTCGGATTCTGTGTCTCCCTCTCTCTCTGCCCCTCCCCAGTTCGTGCTCTGTCTCTCTATCTCTCAAAAATAAATACAAAAATATAAAAAAAAATAATAAAGATGATCCTTTCCCAGCTTGAGTTTCTGAGGGTTTCTTCAAATTCCAGAATGAAAATTCTAAAGTCTGGTTCTTAACAAACCCGGTTCCTGTCCTCCATAGCCGTGGGCTTTCAACAACCTCATTCGGGTTTTCTTCCACTTCTGCCCAGTTTAAATCCCCGGTATAGTTACAGTCATCTTTCTCCATCCACTGATCTCTTCTAGGGATCTGTGAATTAGGACCCACGAGCCGAAAACGGCCCCCGGCCCACTCTACAAATAAAGTTTCACTGGAACGCAGCTGAGCTCTTTTGCTTATGAACAATAAGCACAGACCATGAGTCTGTGGTCAATCCCATAGATTCCGTGTTCCAAAGTGGACTATAAGCAGAACTTCCACAGGAACTTGAAAAACAGGTTTTCTGACTCTGGAGACCGCCTCATCTATATTGGGGACATGAGTGCATTGATGAAAATAGGGAGGTATTTGAAAAGGGGTCCTTTGTAGAAAACTGCGGGTGCCATGTGCCCTGGGCGGGAAGGAAATGGCAGGTGGGTGCTTGTCTCTCACCTCAAGCCTGGCGAGAACGATGCCACTGGCCTCCCCTGGGAGCTCCATAGGAATCGCCCTGGTTAAAGAGGCGTTGTGCGCAGGCTCGGATCGGCCAAGAGGGAGCTAGTCCGCTGGCCGCTGTCCTATGCCATCAGAAGAAGAGCTTCCTCCTGCGGTCTAGACTTTTGGCCCTGAGCGAAGCCTCTCCATTTTCAGACGGGGCGAGATTTTTTCCTGGCTTAGTTTGAGGTCCTGGAAAATGGACCCCAACAGGCGGAAGCTCATGCCTGACCTGCGGACACCGGCTTCGGTCACAGTTGCAACGTGAAACGTGGACGCTAGAGGGCACTCGCCCACACCAGGGCCCGGGGGTACCTCAGGCAGCCAGCCCACGTGGTAGCTGGGTGGTGAGGTTTTGAGGTCACAGCAAGACACTCAAGCTTGCCTGTATCCGGTGTGGTCCAGCTGTGTTGCAAAACTTGAGGGGATGCCATTTTTATCCCCAGGGATCGTGCGACGCCGTGCCCAAGAAGGCGCAATGGAAGGCGGGAAACACAGGTTGGATTTATTATCATCTAGGCCAATTCCTAGTTCGGGGATGTGGGATTTTGGTAAACTGGTTATAGCTCAAGGCCTATGAAATTCCACGACCTCCTCCTAAACCAAACTTCAAATCTTATTCCAGAGGCCCATGCCCAAGCCCAAAGCAATGGTGGCGGGGGGGGGGGGGGGTGTGTTGTTGAAAACACACGTGAATAAAGGAGAACAGAGGAAAACAAGATCGCGGGGCCGGGCCCTTGTGAGGCACACCCTGATTCAACATACAGCTGCTTGGGGTGGGGAGGTGGGCGTCGGGGGGCGGGTGGTGGAAACAGACAGACTCCTTAGTGCCTGCAGGGGACCTTTTAATATACAGACGCCCCGGCTGCCAGTGTGTGTGACCCCATCCGGACTCGGAAGCCTGGCAATCGGAACGAGAACTCCTCTGACCCAGAGCAAGTGCGAATGAGCCCATCCTGTGTTGCGCAATCGGGAGGCTGTTCATCTGTCAAACCCCAGCTGGTCACACTTGCTGATGACTTACACTTACAACTGTCCTGGTCTTTATGAGGGTTGGCGGGGGGGAGGGGCAGCGAAGGGAAAGGTAAAACCAAACCTTGGTTGCTGGCCACAAGGTGACACTTGATCTAATCAAAGAGTGTATATCTAGGACATCCTGGCCAAGGCGCTCGGATCCGCTCCCTGCCCTTCTCCACCCTGCCCTGCCCCTGAACAGCTGCCCTGCACGGATGCCGCCAGGATTCTCTCTTGCTCTCGGGATGGAGGCCGTGGGGAGCTCCTGGAGGAGGTTGGAAGAAAGGGGGAGAGTAGGATCAGTGTGGATTCCCCCAGCCCTTCCTGAGGCAGCACCGGGGGCCTGGAGCACCCCGACTGCGGTGGGCCTCTCCACTCTGCTTTGCCCACCCCTCACCCCTTCAGGGCCGCTAACAAACCCAGCTGCTACTCATCAGGGGGCTGCTGTGCCCCTTCATCCTGCTCTCACCTTGGTTGGCCCCTTTATTAAACTCGCCTCAAAGTGCCCAATTTGAGTGTGTCAGTTATTTCCCATAGGGACCCCGAGTGACACAAGGAGACGATATATAGCACAGGAAAAGAAGCTGGCAAAAAAAAGACAAAAATGGGATGTTACGTAAGCATTCCAGGAAGACTTCCTGGAGAAGGAGGCAGGAGGCCGGGTCTTAAAGGCAGGAAGCTATACCTCTGAGGAGAGCTGTGGAAAGGGGCTATGCAGGGCAGCCTTGGGATGGGGGAGAAAGTTTGGGGAGCAGAGACTAGCAGTAGGTGTGGAATGGAGAAATTGGGAAGATTAGAAGTGAAGGGTCTGGAAGCAAGGACACTTTGAGACCTGAATGAAGAACCTTAAAGCCACAGGTTTGAACGTGCCCTGTCGGCAATGGGGAGTGACAGTGCTCCAGACACAATGCGGGGTGGGGCGTGGGGCTGCCTGGCTCGTGATGATTCCCACCAGTGACCATCACCAGGCCCCTCCCAGGTCCCCTTGACTTTGATCCAAGGGCGACTGACCTTAGCCTGACAAGAGCTAGGCCCCTTGGAATTTGAAACCTCAAATGAAGACACGCAGAGATGGGTATAAGGTGTCGACCCTGTAATGGCCGTGGCCTAGAGAGAGGCTGCATGACCTCCTGAGCTCGGGTGGCCCTTCCTTCTTCCATTCCAGGCGCTGTCCAGACCACGCCCACGCAGCCATTCTTAGCTGAAGCTGGGGTTGTTTATAAACCAAGGTTAACTGACGTGGAAGTGAGAGCAGGTTGCAGGCGTCAGACTTCCACGGGGGTGAGGCTCAGACCTCACATTCCTGAGTAGGAAGGCGGTAGCCCAGGTGACCCGGTGATGAAACAATTCGTCGTCCACTGGTGACAGCAGAGCCTGGCCAGCAGTGGATGGTGGGTGGCAGGAAGATGCCTTTATTCACCAGTCTACAGAGGGGGAGGCCTGGCAGACCCAGACGGTGGGACGGATGCCTCTGAAGGTGGCAAGCAACTTAAATCAAGGCGGGGGAGGAGGGGGGAAGAACCCAAATACTGAAATGTTCTTCTTTTTTTTAAAAAGTTTATTTATTTTTGGGACAGAGAGAGACAGAGCATGAACGGGGGAGGGGCAGAGAGAGAGGGAGACACAGAATCGGAAGCAGGCTCCGGGCTCCGAGCCATCAGCCCAGAGCCCGACGCGGGGCTCGAACTCACGGACGACCGCGAGATCGTGACCTGAGCCGAAGTCGGCCGCTCAACCGACTGAGCCACCCAGGCGCCCCTGAAATTTTCATCTTCAAGTCAGAGTAAAACTTAGAGCCTTTCTGTGACCATGTTGGGAAAAAAAAAAAAACCTCTTTATTACTTAACAGCTGCCAAGTTAAGGCTGTTGGAAACCAATCGGAGCCTAAATCGGCAGGCGTTTTAATTATAACGTGAGTTGAATGCACACACTGGCCAAAAAGCACATGTGAATATTAGAACATGAACCGGGACAGACTGAGAACGTGCAGGAACGGGACATCTGGTAGGATGTAGAGGACCCGGGAACGCCCCATCTTCCATCACCTTCTGGCACGCTGCCTCCTGCGCCTCTCTCCCCTCAGGAAGCCACTTTTCCTGAACATGAGAGAGCTAACCGTTCGCCTCATGGCCCCCTCCTCACGGTTGTGCACTTAGTAAGTAGGAGTTGAATTTCACATGGGCCAGAAGATAAAATGCAGAGTCAGAGTAGGGGGAGAATTCCAGAAGAAACGACAGAAATTGTTCCATTTAATTGTGCAGTTATCAAAGATCTGGGTTTGGGTTTTGGGAGTGATAAAAGTAGGCAGAACAGCGTTTTGGCTTGGGCTATATTTCCGGATACGCGTGCTCGTCAGCAATATTGACCTCAGTGGCAAAGGTTCGAAGAGTTTGCTGATTGGACTAAGACAGATGTGGGCCAAATGCTGGTCTATGCTCGGTGAATGTGAAAGGTCAGGGATCCATTGGAATAATCTGGAAGGAGGCTGGAACATTATATTACCTCTGCCATGTGGGTTCTGGCCAATCTACTTCACTCTTTCCCTCTAGAGCAAGGAATCCAAGATAAGAGAAGGAATGCACCTGGAATGGTAGGGGGAGGGTTATAATTGAAATATGACTTTTGACCTTGATGAGGGAGAGAGCACACTAAGTATGCCTTGTTACCTGCCAGAAACAATGGGTGTGGCCAGTAGAAAAGCCTCTTGAAGAAGGATGATAATCAGAACTCAAGGGGTGATCTGACACCCAGAGACTTTTGTGTTCATTCATTATGGGAACTCCAGAAATTGACTCATGTCTTACATAAGAAATTTTCAGGTCTGGTAAAAAAACAAAACAAAACAACAACAACAACAACAACAAAACCAACCAGACCAATCTTGAGTTGCTTTAGGAGACAATATGGCCTCTCTCCAAATTCTCAGAAGTGAGTCATTTCATAAAACCAGGGCCTCTTGAAGCCACACATCTTTGAGGAAGAACTTTACAATATTGTCACACAGCCCCAGGCTTTCCAAATGAACCTTGTGCCAAATACCGAGAACGTCAGCACCCTTCCTCAGCCCCAGCTTCAAACACTCTGCAGTCAGGCAATAGTCCCCCAGGCAGGAGATCGGAGGATTCTTCTCTGCAGAAACAGATGACCCCAGAGAAAAACACACACACAATAACAATGGGGATGGAACTAGATTATCTTATGCTAAGCGAAATAAGTCAAAGACAAATATCACACGATTTCACTCATATGTGGAATTTAGGAAACACAGCAGATGAACATAGGGGCAGGGAAGCAAAAAAATAAAATAAAATAAAAACAGAGAAGGAGGCAAACCATAAGAGATTCTTAACTACAGAAAACAAACTGAGGGTTGCTAGACGGGAGCTGGGGGGGATGGGCTAAATGGATGATGGGTACTAAGGAGGGCACTTGTTGGGATGAGCACTGGGTTATATGTAGGTGATGAATCACTAAATTCTACTCCTGAAATCATTATTACACTATATGTTAACTAACTTGGATTTAGAAAGAAAGAAAGAAAGAAAGAAAGAAAGAAAGAAAGAAAGAAGAAAGAAAGGGAGAGAGAGAGGGAGGGAGGGAGGGAGGGAGGAAGGAAGGAAGGAAAAAAACACCTACAAGTACTGATGTTCCTGGGTCCCCCAGCATAAAGACCAGCACCCTATCACCTATGGCAAAGACCGCCATGGGGACAAGCCCCGCCCACTCAGTGCTTCCAATCAGCTGTGGTGTGTCGTATTAAATATAAATGGAATGCCAAGGATTGCCAAACATTTGAGGACAACTATCTATGTGGAAGGTCGTGACTGGAATAACATCTGGGAGAAAAGGAACTCAGAAAAGAGAAAGATGAGGGCATAAAAAAACTAAACACAAAAACAACAACCACATATACATTCTCAGACAAACAAAAGAAGCGTGTGGATCTCTGAAGCAAAGAGAAAAGGGGGAGAGAGAGAGAGCGAGCGATAAATAGGTAGGCACATAGGTAGAAATTGGAAAACATTCTTGGAAATTAAAAATATGATACCAGAAACTGTATAAGAAAAGTTAACAGAAGGTTTGAAAGACGAAGCTGAGTAGAAAAACGAACTGTCAACAGACAATAGTAATCATCAATACCAGGACCTGGCTTTAGAAACCACACTGTGGCTTAGCCACTGTGCAATGGGAGAGAGAAGAGAAAAATCAGAGTCTGGTTGGAGGAAAGAAGGGGAGTGGCGTGTAGGACGGTGTCCAAAATTTGACCAAAGGACTTTGGAACAGACTAGGGGGGAAATGTATTATCATGTAATAGCAGCGGTAGTGATCCAGGAGTTTCCAGAACGGAAGTACATCACTCTCTCGCATGAAGGGGTACAGGGGTTCAGCTCAGTAATTGGACACAGACTCTCTCCAAAGCACACTCTTATGAACTTCTAGAACAGCAGGGATAGACAAGAAGAAAAAAATGGTCAACAAAAAGGAACCAAAATGGACCAGACCCTCAACAACACTGACTGATGGAAGACACAACCTGGAAATGTACTTGAAGTCAACGTGTGGACCAAGTATGCAGGGACAGTATGGATACTTTTAGACATGTGAGGACTTTGACATTTGCCTCCAACTTACCCCTTCTCAAGAAGAGACGGCATTCACACTTCCACAAAATGAGGGAGTAAGCAAGAAAGAGGGGTTCCTAGGATCCTGGAAATGGGGTTCAACACAGAAGAGCAGCCAAGGGAACTTCAGGACCCCCGCACCTCCCCCCCAGAGCGGCCAGCCCAGACCCGTCTTGAGAAAGAACATAGAGTTCATGAGGTTTGAGCCTTTTGAAAATTTTTTGCTAGGCAATAATCGACGGGTCAAATTAGAATATTTTGGGGGAATTGGTGATAGGTATTAAAAAAAACCCTAAGCGGAAGCGCCTGGGTGGCTCAGTCGGCTAAGCGTCCGACTTCGGCTCAGGTCATGATCTCGCGGTTCGTGAGTTCAAGCCCTGCTTCGGGTTCTGTGCTGACAGCTCAGAGCCTGGAGCCCGTTTCAGATTCTGTGTCTCCCTCTCTCTCTCTCTCTGACCCTCCCCTGTTCATGCGCTGTCTCTCTGTCTCAAAAATAAATAAATGTTAAAAAAAAAAACAAAACCCTAAGCAGATGGGGCAAGGCGTGGGGAAGAATCCTCTCTCAGTGCCAGGAACAGAGCACGTTGACTCCACAGTGGATGATGTTACTGTAGTCATAATAACATGAATGCTAAGTGTCGACTCAACCAGAAACTGGAAAATAACCCCACTGAGAAGATGCGGGGGAGGGGGGGCGGGAAGGAAGTGTGAGGGAGCGAAACCCTCCACTACAAGAACAGGAAATCCATCAAAAATGTCTAAAATCGATACACCACGGTATAACAAGTAGAAGCACCAGGAGAAATGGCCAGGAGGAATGGCGGCGGTCGCCTTGGAGGGGTGTGCAGGGGTCGGGAGAGGGATTTCTCAACCACGGCTGCCTTAACTTTCACGAAGCGTATCTTGAAATGCTCTGCCGTTCTCAGATGAGGAAAGAAAGGCAAAAAGAGAATAAAAATAGAAGGGTGAGAGTAAACCACAGCAGAATTTCTGATTGGACGCTCTAAGGCCATGACCGTTGAAAGAGATGAACACAAACTTGACCGTGAGCTTCTCAGCAAGTCCGAACACAGAGCACACAGTGCCCGACACGGCCACTCAAATAGTATTGGATTATCAGAATACTATGAAACCAGAGGCCGACCAACTACACATTTTAGGGAAATGCTGAACGGTCCAATGTTTGGGAGGACTCAATACCTGGCCACGTCTAAGGCCCGAAAGGATGATCACAGCCCTAGAAAAAAACTTTCCTGGGATTTAAGAACAAACTGAAATGTGTGATTAAAACTGCAGTTGTATTCTTCAGAGTGAGTGTTCTAAATCTTAACGTTTGACATCACGGTGCAGAGATGATCGATCACTCCTCCGCACCGTCAGGTCAGCCTTCGGTGGCTCCTGTGGTCACTAACGTGGCACATGTAAGACAATACAGACTTAAGCCTCCCAACCGAGGTTGGTGGAGGAACAAGGTTTTCTGTTTGCCAGTTTGGGGGCGGGCTTGTGGACGGGCTATCGTCACCGAATTACTAAGCTTTCCCTTCTTTATCTCCCGTGGTCATCAACCGAGGTTTGTCTCTTCCTTAACTCCTGGAATTAAAGATACCATCGCTGGTGATAATGCAATTTCATCGTGCAGTGTGAAGAGAAGGCCTTCAGAACAGTCTTCTCAGAAGCCGACTATCTGAAAAACCCCCGAAGAGTCAAGTCCAATCTTCTGAGCTTTTTCTGCTGGGGGCTCCGGTCTGTCTCACGACAGGTGCGGCCCGGTGGCACCTGGTCGGGGCTAGGGCCATGCCTCTTACCCCTATCCCAGGACGCCTCCATCTCGCAAGGCACCCGAATATGTCCCAGCTGGAAGTGCATAGGACTCAAGGTCCAGCAGGGCAGAGCTTTGACCAATGGGAGAGAGGAGCTGGTGGAGAAACGTGTCGGCCTCTATTTCCCAATCCTGAGAAGCATCTCAGCTTCTACCTGAGTGGCAGTAGTCACAGCACACCCTTGTACGACTCACTCCTTCCCTGCTCTCCCACTCCACCTCTCGCCTCTACGACCCGAGGTCACATACCATGCTGAAGTGCCGGCACTTGAGTCTAATAAAATGCCATGAAGCGACGTGACCGGCATTCAACATTTTGTATCTCAGAGTCCATTGTATCTGAGCCCTCGCTGCACACACGCAGCTCCAGAGGCAAAGGGATAGCAGGACCTTACAAGCAAATCGAGTCCGAAATACTTGTGCTTTCAAGATGACTTCTTTGGCGGCTTCCAGTAAATCAACTATTTTTCCACAAACAGCTGTTGGTTGTTAGCAAGTTCTACTACGCCAGTATCATTATCTGTAAAGTGTATCATTACACTTTCTTCTGGTCAGTAGCCTTCCTAACACATCATGGAGGCTATGGCATTTGTTTCAGTGCTTGGAATAAACACGTACCGAAGTGGCTCCACCGTGTTGGAGATGCCCATACGGTTTACCCTCGGCTGACCACGGAATAATCCGAGTGGCCGTCTACCTTCCTGCTTCTGACCAGCAGTTCTGCCACATGATGCTGTGCTGTAGGCACTTTCTGAAAGGTGTGAGCAGAACTTTGCATGTCTGTGATCCCTAAATCACTCAGAGCCCTGCCACATGTTTTCTGTTTTCAATGACAGTTACACAACCTTGGCACCAAGAAAGGTCTTCCACTAAATACATATTTTTCCCCCTTAAGATTGGCTTTTTGTGATCTGTATACAAAACCCAGAAATCTCTTGACGGGCAAGTGAAGCAAAAGCATAATAGAGTTCAGTGTTATCCCACTGAATCTCCGTGATCTCCATCCTTTCTTGTCTGCCTTTGAAAGTTATTTGTATGCTTATAAACATCTCTCTGCCCAACGCCGACACAGTGTATTTTGCATGTCGTCCAGGTAACACACACTCTCTCTTATTACTGGTTTTAACTTCCTTTTATTTGTTCTATCTGTTTAACCATTTGAAACATCTTACTTTTCACACCTTAACTTGACAGCTGGTATCATCTTTAGTTTTTGCCACATTTCCCTCTTGCCATAGTCCACGTACATTTATAATTTTTTTTTAATGCTTATTTATTTTTGAGAGAGAGAGAGAGACAGAGCATGAACAGAGGAGGGGCAGAGAAAAAGGGAGACAGAATCCAAAGCAGGCTCCACACTGTCAGCATGGAGCCCGACTCGGGGCTCGAACTCACCAAACCATGAGATCAAGAGTCGGACGCCTAACCGACTGAGCCACCCAGGTGCCCCTGTCTTTCTTACTATTAAAAAAATTTTTTTTTAACATTTATTCGTGTTTGAGAGACAGAGCACAAGCAGAGGTGGGACAGAGAGAGAAAGAGAGGGAGACACAGCATCCGAAGCAGGCTCCAGGCTCTGAGCCGTCAGCACAGAGCCCGCCGCGGGGCTCGAACTCACAAGCTGTGAGATCATGACCTGAGCCGAAGTCGGACGCTCAGCTGACTGAGCCACCCAGGCGCCCCAGTCGACGTTCATTTATATTTCAACTGGCTGATAGGACTTCAACACAAGAAGCAGGTAAGGAGTGTTTTCACTCTCAGTGACCCTGAAATGCTTCCCTACATTGGAAGTGAATATCCGACTATTTACAATGAATTTGTGCATCTGTCGCATGCATTTCTCCAAGGGGGCCTGGCATGATCCCATGACTGCTGAGCAGCCATAAATTCACAAATCCCCAAATGACACTGGCATTTCGACTTTTGCCCTTCTAGTGCCTAAGGTCAAAGCTCGAGCCATAATTAGATTCTTTTAACCATGCTCTTTACCCATCCCATATTACCTCAACCACATTTTTGAATGGCACTGAATTCTCGAATACACTGTATCCATACTGGGTACGTGCCAAAATCTCTGTGTGCTGTTTTGTTTCTTGTGACTCATAAGGGGTTAAAATAGAAAAAAGGAGAACAACACCTGTGTGGTTATTTCAAGAACTATAGATGTATCGGGAAGCCTTTTTTTTTTTTTTTTAATGTTTATTTGTTTTTTAGAAAGAGAGAGACAGAGCGCGAACGGGGAAGGGGCAGAGAAGGAGACAGAATCGGAAGCAGGCTCCAGGCTCTGAGCTGTTAGCACAGAGCCCGATGTGGGGCTCAAACTCACAAACCGTGAGATCATGACCCAAGCCCAAGTCGGATGCTTAGAAAACTCGAGCCACCCGGGCACCCCAGTCTTAAAAGAAGCCTAAAGGTGCATTGGTAGAATGCTTTTCTTTTTCCTACTGTGCCTGAAAAATCAGATTTTTTTTTTTTAACTTCTATAAACATTCAGCTAAGGTAAGCAGCTGAGACCCTATCTTGAAGACTGAGATGATCTAGCTTCTGAAGCAGAGCCAGACCGTACGGGTCCAGGAACCACAAGGTGGTGACAGGTGGAGAGAAGTGGGAGATAGTGACACAGCTCATGTTTTTACCTAATGATCCACTCATAAATATGACTTCCTGTCCCCATACCTCCAGGGTGTTAGTGCTCAAGTGACCCAAAAAAGGTCCCCTCATTGGAAACTGAGAATGCCACCTGACCTCGTAGTCATTTCCTTGTACAATTAGAGAAATGCCCCTCTCTGTCAAAGATATTCTGGAAGATTACATATGTGAAATCTGGGGGAACATTTTATGCATCTTGTATTATTATACCCCCAAATGTCCTATACAGACAGGTCTATGGATGTCTCAGATGGCTGAGAAATGACAGATTGGGCCACTCCAAAGGACTCCATGCACGGAGGTGGTGGTCAAAGGAAAGGGGAACATGAAACAGTCGTGGAGGAGGGTCTTAAACACCAGTTGCAAAAATAAGTCTTGTTTCTGCCTATCCTTCTGTTCCTCTTGACTTCTCACAGTATTGTGTATCAGATATGTTGGTCGTGGTTAAATTGAATCTTTATTTATTTTTGAGAGAGAGAGAGACAGAGACAGAGACAGAGCGTGAGCAGGGGAGGAGCAGACAGAGAGGGAGACACAGAATCCAAAGCAGGCTCCAGGCTCCGAGCTGTCGGCACAGAGCCCCGACGTGGGGCTCGAACCCACGAACTGCGAGATCATGACCTGAGCCGAAGTCGGACGCTTAACCGACTGAGCCACCCAGGCGCCCCGGTCATGGTTAAATTTAACATTTGGTTCCCGGGCTGCAGATTATCAACAGGCTCACAGTGAAAGTCCGGTAGAAATGGACATTTCCGGGAGAGCGGGACAGTGAACTCAAGAACGTGTTTCCAGGTGCAGTCGTGGGCTGCTCCCCACCCCCATGAGGGGCTGAGTGCTTTTGCAGTTGACTGACTGTATCCAGGGTCACCTTTGGATAATCAGGAAGAAAGGTCAGGTGTGTGTTTGCATGTGGCCAATGGGTGCACCCTTAGAAACTTCCAGAAAGGTGTCAGCGAGCTCACAGAAATTCCCGCAGTGACCATGGCTGTGCCACCCACTCTGCTCCCTGGCAGGGGTGCTGACTCATGCTGCATGATCACGTTTGGAAAATGTCAAACAAAATAATTTTGAACATGTGAATGAAACCATTCCGGGGCCAATGGTGGGTAGAACTGAGCTAGCTCAAGGCCCCAGAGGGCGTGTCCATGAACCCCTGCTGCCGAGGCCCCCAGAGTTTTCACTGCCAGGCCGCCCAGCTCATGCCTCCACTCCGTAAACTTCCCATGCCTCCTTCCAGCAAATCCATCGGGAATGGAAGGGTCAGTGTCGGTAGTTTTCCGAAGAAACTTAACTGACGTGGACATGAAACATGGGTTATTTTAGGAAGATCGATCTGGTACCAGAGGACACTGAGTTGGACTGGAGACGGTGGATTCAGAGAAAAGTATGAAGAATTATCGTGGGAGAAGAAACAAACATGGTACTCAGACAGGAGTGTGATTTCCGGATGTATATGTTCTGAGGAAGGAGTGTTCGAGTGGGGTGCGTGCGTGTGTGTGTGTGTGCGCGCGCGCGCGCGCGTGAATACTGACCTCTGCTGCAGCAAGATTAGCTAACCAGTAGACTCCTTAAAATCTCGACTGCAATCAAACAGTAGACGAGAGGATACGTCTCTTCATAGAAGTAGTCCGGCCAATAAATAGAGAAGAAACAGTAGAGTGATAACATCTCCACTCTGTAACCCGCAATGAATCCGTACATGCAGGCAACGATCATCCGTGGCTGCTAATGTCACAAGAGGAGGGACTATCTGCTCCTATCAATGAGTATCTGAGGGAAGCCTGGGTGGTTCAGTTGGTTAAGTGGTTAAGCATCCAACTCTCGATATCCACTCAGGTCATGATCTGAACCTTGTCTTGGGCTCCCTCCCTCTCTCTCTCTCTCTCTCTCTCTCTCT
>NW_024412424.1:4867322-4896487 GCF_014898765.1 Herpailurus yagouaroundi
CTGTCTGTCTCTCTCTCTCTCTCTGTCTCTCTCTCCCCCGGCCCCCGTCTCTCTCTCTCTCTCTCTCTCTCTCTCTCTCTCTCTGCCCCTGTCTCTCTCTCTCAAAGTAAATAAACATAAAAAAATTAGTATCTGAAAGCCTTTTACGGAGGAAAGACCAGAAGCATATATTTTTAAATGTTAATAATCGTTACATGTTGGTGTCTCTTTCTCTTTTGTGTGTGTGCATTTCTTTTCCATTTTTGACGGTTTTCAGATTACAAAAATAATACATACATGTTGTAGCGAGGGACACCTTTAGATATACAGACGTGTAAAAGCCAGGTGATCACCTCTCCTTCCGCCTTCCCCTTCCTCACACAAAAAGAAACACGAGCACATCCGCACATGCAGAGTTTCCTTTGCCTGCTCGCACGGATAGATCATCGGATGATAGACGCTCATTTCTCTTCAACCTGCTAATTTTGCACTTTATTGTAAATCACCGGCATCCCGCCATTGAACAGATACTTCGCTCCCTCCGTCTTTCTTCTAGTTTCTTTATGCAAAAGTACACATTTGCACGTGCAATTTTCCATTTATGGTCGTAGTATACTTGCATGGGTGAAGGTAGGTTTTTCTTTTTCATATAGTTTTTGTTTCTCTCTTTTTTCCTACCAGTCTCTCCATGCCTGGTCTTCCTGCCTAGAGTCCCCAGGTCTCACGGATGACCACGTTCTCCGTCCCGGTACGCCGCATCCGTGCACAAGGTTGGGTGCTTTCTCTTGGTCTGGTTTTGTCATTGTGTGCAACACATAACACCTAGCTCTTTGCAACTGGCTTCCTCGTCCAACAATACCTAAATTTTCCCAGTTCAGCTGGTGTGGTTCCAGTTCCCTCCTTTTAATGGCATGCTAGTAATTCTAGGGTGTGGGCAGGCCATAATTTATTAAACCTTTCTAGTATTTAGAATTAATCACTTTCGAGGTGTGTGTGTGTGTGTGTGTGTGTGTATGTGTGTGTGTGTTTAATTCATTTTGAGAGAGAAAGAGAGAGAGAGACAGAGCACGAGTAGGGGAGGAACAGAGAGAGAGGGAGAGAGAATCCCAAGCAGGCTCCACACTGTCAGCGCAGAGCCCATTGTGGGTCTCGAACTCACGAACAAGGACATCATGACCTGAGCCGGAATCAGGAGTCAGACGCTTTAACCGACTGAGCCACTCAGGCGCCCCTCCAGGCTTTTCCCCCCCTACTTAAACATCCTTACACACCAGTCACTGGAACTTTTATTTCTACGACATCCATCCCCAAGGAGTGGGGTTGGGGTGGGGGACAACCCAGGAAATACGCTCCCAGTTGGACAGACCCTGCCCCATTGTTCTCTGAAACAATGACAGCAATTTACTTTTCCACAGACTGTGTCTGAGGAAATCCCTCACACCTGCCTCCCCGTCACCAGCTCCTTACCCACGCATCCCCACCCTCACCAAAGTGGTTAGTCGGATGGGCATAAAGTGGTATTTCCCTTTTAATGTCATTTGTGTGTTTGTGCATGTTTGTGTATTTCTTAGCCATTTGGATTTGCCCCTCTGTGAACTGCCCATTCGTTAGGGATAAGAAAGGAGACATACTTCCAAATGTGGAAGGGATTGCACAGTTACAGGTGAATTCTGCACGCAGCACCAAGGCAGAGCATTTGAAAACTTTGAGGAAGTAGGAGAAAAGTTTTAAATTAGAAACCCAGAAAGTTTTAAATTATGAAAACTCAGCCAAGAAGAGGGAGATACAAATAGATCAATGAATAGAAAATTAAAAAGGGAAAGTAATATCTACTTAAAGAAAAAAAAAAGGAACCCAATGTTTTCACAGCTAGGTTTTTGCCTAACCTTTAAAGAATAGATTTTTTATGATATTGCCATTTTTGCAGCTCATAGAAATAGATGGGAAACTTCCTAATTAATTTTGTGAAGTCCGCCTGTTATAAAGATAGAGTCAACTATGTATGAGTGTCAGTTTCAAGTTCGTAATGGTCCAAAACGTGAGTAAAGAAAATTCAGCAGTGCAGAAAAAGAATAATAATAACAGTGATGTTATGTAAACATGAAAAGGTGGCCCAAATTAGGACCCCTCTTCTCTTAATGCATTCGATTGGCAAACTAAAGAACAAAAACCAGGGGCCCCTGGCTGGCTCAGGTGGCGGAGTGTGTAGCTCTTGACCTCAGGGGCATGAGTTCAAGCCCCCACACTGGGTATGCAGATTACTTAAATGAGTATATAAATAAAAACTTACCAAATTTGGCTATTGCTGAAAGTGCTGCTATAAACACTGGGGCACGTGCGCCCCTATGAATCAGCACTCCTGTGTCCTCTGGATAAATTCCTAGTAGTGTTATTGCTGGGTCATAGGGTAATTCTATTTTTAATTTTTTGAGGAACCTCCCTCCTGTTTTCCAGAGTGGCTGCACCAGTTTGCATTCCCACCAGCAGTGCAAAAGAGATCCTCTCTCTCCGCATCCTCGCCAACATCTGTTGTTGCCTGAGTTGTTAATGTTAGTCACTCTGACCGGTGTGAGGTGGTATCTCATTGTGGTTTTGATTTGTATTTCCCTGATGATGAGTGATGTGGAGCATCTTTTCATGCATCTGTTGGCCATCTGGATGTCTTCTTTGGAAAAGTGTCTATTCATGTCTTCTGCCCATTTCTGTCCATCAACTGATGAATGGATAAAGAAGATGTGGTTTATATATACAACGGGATACTACTTGGCAATGAGAAAGAATGAAATCTTTCCATTTGCGACCACATGGATGGAACTGGAGGGTATTATGCTAGGTGAAATAAGTCAGTCAGAGAAAGACAGATAGCTATGTTTTCACTCATATGTGGATCTTGAGACACTTAATAGAAGACCATGGGGGGAGGGAAGGGAGAAAAAATGGTTACAAACAGAGAGGGAGGGAGGCAAACCATAAGAGACTCGTGAATACAGAGAACAAACTGAGGGTTGATGGGGGAGTGGGGGAGAGGGGAAAGTCGGTGATGGGCATTGAGGAGGGCACTTATTGGGCTGAGCATTGGGTATTGTATGTAAGCCATGAACCAGGGAAATCTACCCCAAAAACCAAGAGCACACTTTACACTCTGTATGTTGGCCAATTTGATGACAAATTATATATGTGTGTGTGTGTGTGTGTGTGTGTGTGTGTGCGTGTGTGTGTGTGTATCATCCCACATCCCAAATGGTAAAATATTAAAACTAAGCCAATAAGGTTCAAAAGCCACATATAGATGTCTGCCACTATCATTATAATTTAACATTATCTTGGGGGCCTAGGTGGCTCGGTCAGTTGAGTGTCTGACTCTTAATTTCAGCTCAGGTCATGATCCCAGCATCATGGGATCAAGCCCTGCATCAGGCTCCATGCTGAGTGTGGAGCCTGCTTGAGATTCTCTCTCTCTTTCCTTGTGCCCCTCTCCTCCGCCCTTTCTCTAAAATGAATAAAATGAAAAAAAATTTTAATAAATAAATAAAATAGTTTAGTATTATCTTAGAGGTTCTAACAAATACAGTAAGTACAACAAGAAAAAACATGGGTAACCCTTTGCATGTTCATATACCCAGAAAACCCAAGAGAAAAAAAAAAAAAAACTTCTAGAACACACAAAAACCAATAGCTTTTCTTTATGCTAGCCATAGTGGCCCAGGAATTCAGAAGCTTTAAGAGAAAGATAAGCCTATTTGATTATAGAAGTCTTTCAAATTTTTGTAGAACAAAGTAGGCCACAGCAAAGTCAATGTTACAATAATTGTTTGGAAAAACATTATATTTGCACTGACATGGCCAATAAAGCATTAAAATCGACACTGTAGAGCGTTCTAAAAAATTTGTAAAAGAAAGATAAACAACCCACAGAAACATGTGTTAAAAGTCACACCTTGATGAGATAAGGAATTAGTCTTTATACCACAGTTAGCAGGTGCCCCCCACCCCCGCCAAATGGTGGCTTCTAGCAAAGCAACTGTGCTAGATCGTCTCTTAGATTACAACTCTGCTTTCAACGCATTTTAAGAATTTTTTTTTTCAACGTTTATTTATCTTTGGGACAGAGAGAGACAGAGCATGAACGGGGGAGGGGCAGAGAGAGAGGGAGACACAGAATCGGAAACACGCTCCAGGCTCTGAGCCATCAGCCCAGAGCCCGACGCGGGGCTCGAACTCAGGGACCGCGAGATCGTGACCTGGCTGAAGTCGGACGCTTAACCGACTGCGCCACCCAGGCGCCCCTCAACGCGTTTTAAAAAAACACTAATGTGGTATCATAATAAATAGTAAATAAATAATATCAAAAATAACAATACAAAGGGGAAAGTGTATGTACCTCCTTTAAACCCCGCCCGCACCACCTGAAATGAGATGCCCTCCAATGCCGGTCTCCTATCTTGTACCAGTCTGTCTTCACTGTGAAGGAAAATGAGAAACTCTGGGGACCACCCGTTAGGTCTCTGGAGCAGTGTTTTCTGGCTCTGGCTTGATAACACCCCCTGTGAATTCCAGTTCATCCACATGGGGCCCTGCGATCCTGCTGAGCCATGGAGGACGCTCCCCCCAGCTTGCCCTGGGTGTCCCCAGCTTTCTTGATACTCACAATCCTTTGGTGTGGCCCCAAAGGACAGATCATCTGGATTTGGGATACACATTTGGGTGGTGTCAGTAACCTTGGCCACCAGCCATTTGGGTGGAATCGGAACCTGGGTCAGGACATCCTCGTGGACACTGTGTGAGATGCCCCACGTGACATTGCTTCAGGTGCAGCTCAGGGGCCCCTGCTCCAGGCCAGTCCCCACTTCCTGCCATTATGAGTTGATCCACAGATGCCAACTGGGGCAACCTGGACACTGCCTGTTGACATGGGGTGAAGCGAAAGGGTAAGAATCCGTGAGTTTTTAAGCTGCGTCCTGGTCCCAGCCCATGTGGAGAACCTCCATGACCAGTCCCCTTCCTCCTGGAGGCTGGGTGGGTCTTCCGCAGAAAGCCCAGAAAGTGACAAGAGGGACGCCAGAGGCCAGGAGTGGTAACAACGGAAGGGGGCTAACAAGGGGGGGATGGGGAAGGCATGAACAGCCTCTGTGCCCTGGGGGGGGGGGGGGGCCTGCCCGTAAAAAGGAACGCAGAAAAACAAGAAAAACTGACAAAGCCAGGTGACAGATCCTGGGAGTGAGTGGGCGTGGAGACTGACAGGGGACAGGGAGAAGTAGACTTTCAGACAGCAGGGAGGGAGATGAGTCACAGAGATCATTCAAAACCTGCAAGAAGGAAACGACTTCAAGCGCTTAAAATCAAAGGTCAAAGGTTGTTAGTTTCAATCGTTCTATAGGAGATAAGACAGAAAGGCGAAGACCAAGCGGGGGTGAGGGGATTTAGACACAGGAATTGAAACTGAGGCCGCCTGGGGCAAAGATGCTTTCTTCGAAGTGCCCTTCAGGCCGTGAGACCCTGAAGATCCACTGGGCTGGTTTTATGGTTTTCTGATAGCTCTCCTGGTGCCCACCAGACATTAGCAAGCGATGTCCGCTGAGCTACGCATTATGAGACGCACTGGGGAAAAAAGCTACTCCCCCACGTGAAACCATCAGAAAGCAATAAACAACAGTGCTAACTGGCCAGGGCCTCACTCTTCAGCGTGAGGTCGGCGGCCCAGCACCATCCACGTCCCCTGGGAGCTTCTCGGAAAGGCTGCATATCAAGGGCCGCCCCAGACCTACTGAATCCGAATCTGCACTTTAGCAAGATCCCCAGACGGCAGGCAGGCACGTTAAGGTTCGAGAAACACGGACAGGCGCTAAGGCAGAGTGCCTGGGGTTGAGGTCCCACCGAAAGCTCCGTGGACAAACTGGGTGGGCGAACCTCGGATCTGGAGGTCGAATAAACTGAATAGTGCTGGATTGAGAGAGTGGAGGCAGCCCTCAAGGCCCGTTTGCACGCTTCACACGTTTGAACCCAGGGGGACAGCTCCGTCCGGCCTGTCCTCCCCCCGCACCCCACCCCCCCCCCAGCCACACACACACCCTGCAAACTTCTCTGAGATGTTTGAAGGCAGGAAACGGCTCTGGTTATCAGACGTGAAGCAATACTGGGGAGCCATCTTCACAGCACAGATAAGGAGCAGGGTATCAAGCCCCCCAGCCCTGCCCAGTCACAAGAAATCAATCACCCAAGACTTACTAAAATACAGATTCCCGAAATCTTCCCCCGAAAAGCCAGATTCAGAGAGGTTTGGTGTGTGGCCTTCCATCTGAGTTTTTATCAGGAACCCCAGGAATTTCATACTTGCAGGCACTACTGTCTTTTAAATCTTCCATTCATTCCTTGGACGGGACATGTCATTGAGCCCCCAGGAGACACCTGCCCGGCTCCTCTCCCACCTGAGGGTCACATGACTTCCACCCCAGCCTCACCCTCAGGGGATGGAAGGAGAGCCATGGCTCAAGCTCAGAAAGACAATGAGCTGGAAAGTGGGGTGACTTTGAGAGGCAGCCTCTTGTTTCTATAGAAACTACAGAACTGACCCTCCCCCCCTCCCACACACACACACATACACAGAAACTGGCCTGGGCTGCCAAGGTCAAGGCTTCAGACTGCCATCCTGTGCTGGCCGTCCACATTCCAGACGCATGCCCAGGGTTTCTCCAAGAGGCCATAGGAATGACCTCGCTGCACCAGGCCTCTCTTTCTCCTACACACGTGACCTTCCTGTCGGGGAAATTGGCGAGTGTGGTTGTAAGTAATATACTTCCTCTCTGCAAAGGTGTCCCAGACTGTTACTTTTGCTTTTAGAAAACTCCTAAAAGACAAATTTCAGCTCATGTAATTCTGAAAGAAGTTCCCTTCTGCACATACACTAAGAACGGCCCTACTCCCTTAGCAGGGGACGGTCCTCTGGGTCCAGAAAGGGGAGATTAATCTGCACACATTGAACGAGGCCGGTGAGGTGGGTGCTGCCCTCCTACCCCACCTCCCCCACTCGGAACACCCAGTCCTGAATTGTGCGTCCACGGGGCATGGCCAACCTACGCGGAGGAGTGTTTCATTCTAGAATGGCTCCTTCCGGCTCATGGCCGTTAGGTCCTCCGTAGATTTTGTTTGAGGAGGTTGATGACGTTGACATTGCCCCAGTAGCTGCTGTGGTGGGCGCCATGAGGCACTAGTTAACAGGTGCTGCAAGAAAAGCAGAACAGGAGGAAGACAAAGGGACTCTCTGGTACCCTAGAAGCTCTGGAAGCCAGTGGTTTGCCGTGAGATTTACGGAGCCTTCAGTACGTTGATGGGGGACTCTCCGAGGAGGAGGGCTGGTCGACGGGGCTTCCCAAGCTTACTTAGCCTCATTTTTTGTAAAGACGTTCTTCTGTAAAGTACTTCGAAACCTACTTCCCCAAGCCCACATCTTCTCAAAGAAAACCCGTGGAGACATTCCTCGCCTTGAATCCGGTACAACCTTGCCTGATATTGGTGAGTCCTGAGAATCTGAAACTAGATGCATTTCGCTCGTTTTTCTTGGCTGCAGGACCGGGAGCCAAACTGTCAGAGCACCGCTAGCAAGGGTGTGGAACCTCGGAGCACACACCCTCTGTGGCCCGCAAATACCCTCTGTGATCCGCAGATCACCTCAAATCTTTTTGCAAACACAACACGCACCAGAAAACAACAGCACCGCAAGCCTGGGACCCAGAATCTGTGACTCACAGCTCCAGGCCTTTGTTTCTAGATAACCAAGATGTACCAGAACAATGCTCTGAACGTTGGGGGCCAGACACCGGCCACAATGGGACGAAGCACCCCACCCTGCTCCACCTGAGTCCCTCCCACCTGCACACGACAGAATCCCAGCCACAAGGGGCGGCTTGACTGGTTATGGCCGCGTCCTGACCAGAATCACGGTTAGCCAGGAAGGACGGTGGGTTTGGGCAGTCAGCTGGGGTGGGAGGTCTGCCGTATCAGGGACCGCCTCTAATGCCCGAGATGAGTCCAAGATGCAGAAAGCAGGTGGACGGACAGGAAGGGGAGCAGCAGGGCCCAGAGGGTGGCAGAGCCCAAGGGTTAGGCAGAGCCCCCTGGTGCTGGGAGTCCCGCCGACACAGCCTCAGCTTTCAGACTTCTTGGCACATCTCCTTGGCCTTAAAGAGTCACACCCCCTTCCCAGGACAGAGCTCATCCACTGCCTTTGCTCTTCAGGGGTGTTTCTGAGACCCCTCGGGCAGCCCAGGCTCTCCCTCCTCCCAGTCCTGCTTCCTGCCCTTCCTTCCCCCCAGGTTAGCCCTGGGGAGCGGGAGGGGAGGCACAGCCTGCACCAGGAACAAGCCACGTCTTTCCTTTTCGTTCAACCTAACAGGCCTCTCTGCGGAAGTCAGGGCACATTTCTGAGGCCCCGAGCTGGTGCTGGGAGTGCAGGGGGTGGGCGGATACAAACACCAAGTGTCACCACCCCCTCTTCCCACTCAAGGAGCCCACAGGCTCAGGCTCATGCAACGAAAACATGCGGGAAAGATACCACACAAAACACCGTAGGACAAACATAAGGTCCAGCGGACGCTCTGGGGAAGGTGTTATCGCCAGTGTGGACTGTGCCGGGACAGGGATTAGGAAATCGGGAGGTGCTTCACGTGGGAGGGAGCCTTGGAAACGGCATCGGAGGAAGAGAGGGCAGAACAGCACTCCAGACAGGGCCGTGCCCGGAGGGTGGCGACAGATCCAGTCGGGCCAGAGTGGGAAGTGAAATTGAGCACCAGTTAAGAACACGAGCTTCTGAGTCAGACGGCCGGGGGGGCTCGCCTCCCAGCTCTGCGGCCTCTGAGAGAGGGACATGGGGAGGGTTACTTACTTCTGACGACCACGACTCTGTCATCTGTAAAATGGCAAGGACACGTCCCTGCTGGAAGCCGAGCCATCCCAGCCTGAGGGCAAGGCCCGGGCTGTGGACAGATTGGTGACTGCAAGGTGGCCCGCCGACAGTGAAGCTTCTTGTACTCCCGCTTTTAGGTAATTTGGCCTTAAAACTACCTGGGGTATTGTCTGTTGGGGAATCGCCCTCGATAGGCCCCCTGGGAGAAGAACCATTAGGAAAGAAAAGAAGGTTCCGCAAGAAATTGTGCGGCCTTACGTTTAGCCATCCCCTATGGACACTCCTCTACTTCCAGGAAGGATAGCCTCATGCATTTGCCAGCAAAGAGGGCCTGTAAAGGAGACAATATGGATTTGAAAGCCTCACTCCGGCAACTAAGGAGTGTATCCCTGGGCACAGGTGACTTCAACCCCTAGACCCACCTGGCCACCCCCCGGAGGCATTCCAGATGATGACTGAACCTAGTCGGTTAAGGTACAGAATGGTTCATTAATTCCTAGGTGCACTGTCTCTCTGAGAATGTATGAGGCATGGGTTTCTAAGGCTTTTTCGGCCCCTTCCTGGCACCTCGGACCGAGGCAAACACATTGTTCTTCTGACCTCATGTGGTTAGGAGGTCATGTCCCTGTAACTGATCTGAGAAATGGAGGGCCTTTCCTGGGAACCGCAAAGCAAGTGCTTTATAGACTATAGATAATTACAGATACACGCAGATGCATAATGGAATAATGAGAGAAATCAATCAATAATCAAAGGGCATGCGGGAACATTAGGAGTAAATCGCCCTGTTACCTCTTAAAGGTTGATGACCCACAGGAACATTTTTAAAATCAGGCAATGTTAGAAAAACATAGATGACGTATGCGACGAGGAAATCACTGGCAAATATAATGCCCCGTTCGCTACAAGAAATTGGCCAGTTCAACACACTGCTGTGGTCTGTGTTCATTTCTGTTTTAGTTTTGGTTTTTGATTTTAGTTTTTGACTTTTAGTTTTTTTATTTTACTTTTGTTTTATTTTCACCGACGCCGTTCTTCCTTCGGGACCCCCTGGTTGCTGGAGCCGGTCTCCGGCGCGTCCCCTTGTCCCCAAGGGGTTCTTGTGGGGATCAAGTAGTTATAATCTGTAGAGCAGTGCATAGATGCCTGGAACAGCATTGGCCTCACTGATGATCAGACAAGCAGAAATACTGACGACGTGGCCATTTAAGCCAGTGGTTCTCAAAGTTAGGTTCCCACAGCAGCAGCCCCCTGATAACAGGGGGCTTGTTCAGAGACGCAGATTCTCGGGCTCCCACCCCAGACCTACTGAGTCAGAAATTTTAGAGGCGGCACCCGGTAGTGTATTTTATAATCAGCCCTCCGGGGAAACTGAGGTGCACTCAGAACTTGAAACCTGCTGGTTTGAGCCAACAGAGGAATAGATTTTAAGGATATGGGGGGGCCCTTCGGGGGATCCGAGGGCAGAGGTAAAACAGGACCTCGAAGGGGCGCCTGGGTGGCCCAGCCGGTTAGGCGTCCGACTCTTGATTTCCGCTCAGGTCATGATCTCTCGGTTCGTGGGTTCGAGCCCCACATCGAGCTTTGGATTCTCTCTCTCCCTCTCTCTCTGCTCCTCCCCCACTCACGCTCTCTCTGTCTCTCTCAAAATAAACTTAAAATAAAACGGGTAGCCAAGACGGGAGCCCAGGGCAACAGGCGCCTTCGCTCTCCTCTTACCCTCCACTCCACTCCTCCTGTAGCTGCAAAGGAGGATCCTGTGTGTCTCCTTCCACCGGCTGAGGGTTTCTGCCACACAGAGCAGCCAGGCTGAAAGAGGCTCACCGTTTAGCCTGGGGTTCCAGGTCACTCTGGAAACACCTCACCGGCCCCGCCAGAGGCCGACTGAGGCACTGGATCCGAGCACAGTGCCCCTTCCCCACTCCCCACCCCCCACCCAAGTGGATGGGAGTAAGTGTGAGTCCACAGGGTCTCCGGTGCTGGGAATGCCAGACAGGTGCATGGGGAAGAGGTCAAGGCGAGGGAGGGAAATTTAGGAGTTACAGGCTTTGCGCCCAGTGCTACCCAGCAGGGGTATCAGCCACCTGCTGTTAGAAAACCAGTCTGGGCCTCCCCCCTGCCCCACCCCAGACCCACGGAACCAGAAACTCTCCAGTGGGCCTGCCGGGTTGTGCTTTACAGCAAAGACAAGTCAGAGAACCGCTGTCAGAGCGGGCTCAGAAAAGGTGCAAAAACCCCCGTGGATGAGAGAGACGAATCATTTCTATAACCTTGTCCATCTTTCACCCCACTTCCTTAGAGTCATAACGAAATTGGCAGAAGAGAAACCAGAAGAAAAAACATCCCGGGTGGTGACTCCCCCTTCACTTTTCTCGCCTTAACGCCGTGTGCAAAGCACGAGCCAACTTCCCAATTCCACCCTCCGACCGGCAGGGCTGGGATAGAGCCTGATCTTTCCTCTGCACTTTCGGGCAAACCGAGGCCCCCAGGGGTCACATGCCACGGCCGATGTCTCGCATTCATTGACAGAGGCAGGGCCGAAGCTCAGGCCTCCGGGCTTCAACTTCTCATGGTGAAAAAATGGAACTTTTCTCGGTCAACGAGAGAAGTCACTGAGAAGGTAGATCAGAAGAAGCCAGCCCCCGCGAGGCCTGTGCGAAGAATAGAGAGCGATACGGAAGCAGCCGGTGGCGTTAGCATGAGGGTTGTGTCTACCGTGTCATTACGTGGAGTCCCCGACCAGAATTGTCAACCGACATCCACTCTCAAGGCTCAGATCTCACCATTATAATTATTAAGGGCTTTTCATGCACAAGACCAACAGGCGAGTCTAAACCCATGGCGACCTCAAGATTAGAATATTCATAAGGCTTTGATGAGAAAGGGAAGGAGAGAAGGAGGCATTTTGCAGAGCCACAGCCAAAGAAAACGGCAGTGAAAATGATCTGCTTTACAGGCTGACCTTTGTGAAACTGCAGAAAGAAAAATATTCTCAGCAGTTAATGTGTCAGCCTCAGTAGAAGGAAATAGCAAGTCAAGCTTGAATTAGGTGGCTCAGTGTGGCCTGTGTGGGGTGCAGAAAGAGGTGAACAAACAAAAAACAAACAAAAAAGTTTAACAAGGATAAAAGAGGAAGCAGACATCTTTGGCTGCTCTCAGCTCTGGGTTTTAGCAGAGGAAAAGGGGTGGGCAAGGACAGTTGCACAGGTTGTGCCCTGAGCAATGCTGGAACTTGATGTATATGTTTATTGTAACTACCTGGCACCTCATTTACTTAAAAAAAATGACTTGGGTTCTTTCCAAATAATTCCTGTATTTTCTTTATAAAGTCCTTAACTTAGGAGATACAACCAACCATTTAGACTCACTATCTTGCTGCCAGGACGTGATAGAACATTGTGAGTGACCAGATCTGCTCTCAGGAAGAGGTACCAACCATACGGCAGCATTTTTCTACTTCTGGAGCTGGAGTCAAAACTCTCCTTACTATTATTATGATTTTTAAAAATTTCATTTTGTTGGGGTGCCTGGGTGGCTCCGTTGGTGAAGCGTCCGACTTCGGCTCGGGTCATGATCTCACAGTTCATGAGTTTGAGTCCCACATCAGGCTTTGTGTTGACAGCTCTGAGCCTGGAGCCTGCTTCAGATTCTGTGTCTCCCTCTGTGCCCCACCCCTGCTTGCACTCTGTCTCTCTCTCTCTCTCTCTCTCTCTCTCTCTGTGTCTCTCTCTGTCTCTCAAAAATAAATAGGCATTAATAAAAAAGATATTTTTAAATTTCATCTTGTTTATTTCTGCAACTAATATTCTCAAGATCTCTGGATTTGCTTTTTTTTTTTTTTTTAACCTCATTCCAAGATACCTCCAAGCTCTACATGATGCGGAATGGTCAGACCACTTCACTCTTAGAAATCCTTCTCAGGGGCCCCTGGGTGGCTCAGCCGGTTAAGTGCCCAACTTCAGCTCAGGTCATGATCTCACGGTTCGTGAGTTCGAGCCCCACGTCAGGCTCTGTGCTGACAGCTCAGAACCTGGAGCCTGTTTAGGATTCTGTGTCTCCCTCTCTCTCTGCTCCTCCCTCGCTTGTGCTCTGTGTGTGTGTCTCTCTCTCTCAAAAATAAATACAAACGTTAAAAAAAAAAAATTAAGCAAACAGAAAAAGTGGCCTCCTCACTTCCACAAGGGACAGGAAAGGAAGGCTGCTGGCCCCGGGAGAAGTTGGTTTCCCACAAGTACACACTGAAGGGAGGCGACCTGTTTGCTGTTGGAAAATCTCTCACCTACCCCATTGGCAGTGCGCGGCTGTGAGGCCAGGGCTACGCACCTGCTTAGTTAATATCAGTCATGTGACCTGCGGCTATATCCGGGATTTGACCCCTTCACCCCACCTCCTTTGTTACTTTCCCCTAACTTGTTTCTCCACTTCTGTGTGCCTTAACAGGCTATGCCCAATGCGGCTGCCTGAGTGACCCCATTAAAACATCAGTCCTGGGGCGCCTGGGTGGCTCAGTCAGTTAGACGTGTGACTTTGGCTCAGGTCATGATTTCACAGTTTGTGGGTTTGATCCCCACACCGGGCTCTGCACTGGCAGCACGGAATCCGCTTGGGGTTCTCTCTCTCCCTCTCTCTCCCTCTCTCTCTCTCTCTCTCTCTCTCAAAAAACAAATAAACGAAAAAAAACTTTTTAAGAGGATTTTTAATCTTTACTAATCAGATGGGTGGGAAATGTCAGCCCAATACTGTTGCAGTTTATATTTTCTTGACTATGATGGAAACTTAGCATAGTTGCATGTTTTTTGACCATTTATATATCAGTCTGGAAATCCACTGGGTAGAGGGGATATTTTAATAATTCCGTTTCTTAAAAAGTTTATTCTGTTTTTATATTTTTCAGGAGTTAATTCTGGCAATGGTATGATTTTCTAGGAAACCATCCGTTTTGTCCATATTTCCAAATGTATTGGCATGAAGGCACTCCAGGTTATTGTCTTATGATGGTTTTTCTCTGTTCTATGTAGTTATATATTTTGTGGTGGTTGCTAATATTGCTAATTTGTGCCTTTTCTTCTCCCCCACCCCCCACCCCACTTCATTGTCTTGCTAGAGGTCGGAAAATTAAAACCAAATAGCCTCAGGTCAGATTTGCCACCAAATGAGTTATGAACTCAAGTTTCGGTTTTCAAAATCTTTTGGATTTCAGAATTGGAGACCTCATGGTTGCTTTCGTTTTCATGCAACTCTTATTACTTGGTGACTTTTGTTCTGCTTTTATTTTTAAATCATGGTACATTTAGAAACATATTTTGGGGGTTCCAAAAACATGCTTTTGTGTGTTTTTTTGAATTGATATAAAGATTAAAAAAATGTTTTAAGTGTATTTATTTGAGAGAGAGAGAGTGCAGGAGGGGCAGAGAAGGAGAGAGAGAGAGAGAGAGAGAGAGAGAGAGAGAGAGAATCCCAAGCAGGCTCTGCACTGTCAGCACAGAGCCCGATGTGGGGCTTGAACTCATGAACCGTGAGATCATGACCTGAGCCAAAATCGAGAGTCAGACGCTTAACCCGCTGAACCACCCAGGTGCCCCCTTTAAATTTTTTTTTAAATGTTTGTTTATTTTTGAGAGACAGAGGCGGGGGAGAGGGGCAGAGAGAGAGGGAGCCAGAATCTAAAGCAGACTCCAGGCTCTGAGTTGTCAGCACAGAGCCCGAGGCAGGACTTGAACTCACGAACCATGAGATCTGAGCCGAAGTCGGATGCTTAACCGACTGAGCCACCCAGGTGCCCCAAGATGGTTTTTAATTTAATAAACTGCAGTCGGGCAATGCGGTCTGTGCGATACCATTTTGTTCATAGTTGCTAATAACTCTATTATGAACTTGTACGTGGTCAACTTTTATCAGAGTTCCCTGTTATAGTCTCAGCTTCAGAGCTCCCCAGCCGGTGAACCATGAATGGGCTGTGTATGTGTCTCAACACGTGGATTTCTTCAGTGCTCGACACAGATGGGTGGGGCCTTATCATGAGCAATCTCCCCTGGGGTTCCTGGCAGACAGCCCCTCATCCAGGAAGCTCGCCTGGTAACCCCCATGGGCAGCAAGAACACGACCTCCGCGCAGCCTTTGCATTCTGTGGTCATGGGCTGGGCCCCCGCCAGGAGACATCTCTGGGGGCCATCCACGACTCCAGCCAGCTGCAGAGCTCCTGGCTCCCCATCAAGGGCATGGGGGTCTGTGGAACTGCAGGACAGCTTGTTCATGGTCCAGGTGCCCAGGATATGGGGAACAGCCAAAGCCTCTGGTTGGTAGAGGTCGGGGGCCAGGCAGGCTCCATTTGCTTATTTGTGGCATCCGAACCGGCTGCAGGGGTGACTGTTCTGACAACGAATGCATGATTCGTAAAGCGGAGTTGCACCAGGTTTTAAGCGCGTAGTATAAAGCATCTGGCTGCCTTTGACAGTTGTGTGTATCTCAGTATGACAAGAAATGCCAACATGACATTTGTTAACGAAAGCCAAAGAACGACCAGGTTCCTCAGGTATAATTTCAGCTGTTGCAAAAGTTTGCATCGTTGTGAACATTTTGCTTTCATTTTTTTTTTTTTAATATTGTTTTGAGAGAGACAGAGAGACAGAGGGTGGGCAGGGGAGGGGCATAGAGAGAGAGGGAGACACAGAATCCGAAGCAGGCTCCAGGCTCCGAGCTGTCAGCACGGAGCCCGACGCGGGGGGCTCGAACTCACAGACTGTGAGATCGTGACCTGAGCCGAAGTCGAACACCCAACCGATTGAGCCACCCAGGCGCCCCTGCTTTCGTTCTTCTTACCTGCTCGAGTGAAGAAAGTTTCTCACTGATGGTGATGATAAGAATTTGTAATTATTGTCATCAAAAATCCTGCTCTGCAATGCGTCCAGCAGTCTCAAGCAGAAATGATGAGAAAAGCTTATGTCTATGGGAGCAACCTCATTTCTCGTTTAAAAATGGGAAGATACTTTGTTTATAAAACTTATAAAAAGTTAATATTTACTACTTCATAATACTTACACCCAATGATTATAATAAGATCGTTTTTGGGGCGCCTGGGTGGCGCAGTCGGTTGAGCGTCCGACTTCAGCCAGGTCACGATCTCGCGGTCCGTGAGTTCAAGCCCCGCGTCAGGCTCTGGGCTGATGGCTCGGAGCCTGGAGCCTGTTTCCGATTCTGTGTCTCCCTCTCTCTCTGCCCCTCCCCCGTTCATGCTCTGTCTCTCCCTGTCACAAAAATAAATAAAACGTTGAAAAAAAAATTAAAAAAAAAAAAAAAAAAGATCGTTTTTACAGTGTAGAAATCAAGTAATAAAAATAATAAAATAAAATTAGAAGAATACCTCCTAATTAATTATATAACTGTGAATTTTACATTGCTCATTGTAACTACAATATCAACAAAATGAAAATTGCTTTCTTTTTTTTTTTAATTTTTTTTTTAACGTTTTTATTTATTTTTGAGACAGAGAGAGACAGAGCATGAACGGGGAAGGGGCAGAGAGAGAGGGAGACACAGAATCAGAAGCAGGCTCCAGGCTCTGAGCCATCAGCCCAGAGCCCGACGCGGGGCTCGAACTCGCGGACCGCGAGATCGTGACCTGAGCTGAAGTCGGACGCTTAACCGACTGAGCCACCCAGGCACCCCAGAAAATTGCTTTCTTAATGGGACATTCCTGTAATATTATTTAGCGTTCTTCTTTTCTTAATGATTTTGCCTTAACTTCTATTTTGATCTTCTACCTCAGCGTTTTTTTTTTTTTTTTTTTTTTTATTTTTTTTTTAGGGGGAAAGCAGTGCCTGATAATTTATGATTTTTTTTTTTTTTTTTTTTTTTTTTTAGGCTTCCCACCCAGCAGGGAGCTCCGCTTGGGGCTCGAACTCACGACCCTGAGACCGAAACCCGAACTGAGGTCAAGAATCAGACGCTCAACCAACTGAGCCACCCAGGTATCCTAATTTATGTCTCTTGATAGTGATGCCAACCCATTTACTTTTTGCCATTTTTTAATGAGTATTGATATGATCAGACTGACTCTAGCCATCCTATTTTGTTCCTGTTCACCAGCTTTTCCCTTTTAACTCATTCTTAAATCAATCAATGCAACCCACTATGTTAACAGGTTAGAAAATGTAGAATTGTTTTTAAATATTGCTGAATTCTATTTGTTAATATTTTGTTAAGGATTTTTTACGTCTATTATCATTAGAGATATTGGTCCATAGTTATGTTTTATTGTATTGACTTTTTCCCGGTTTGGGTATAAAGGTAATTCTAGCAATATAAGATTGTAGGTGTTCCCTCCCTTTCTATTTTTTGACAGAGAATGCATAGAATTGGGTTTTTTTTTAATTTTTTTTTTCAACATTTATTTTTTTGGGGACAGAGAGAGACAGAGCATGAACGGGGAGGGGCAGAGAGAGAGAGAGACACAGAATCGGAAACAGGCTCCAGGCTCTGAGCCATCAGCCCAGAGCCCGACGCGGGGCTCGAACCCACGGACCGCGAGATCGTGACCTGGCTGAAGTCGGACGCTTAACCTACTGCGCCACCCAGGCGCCCCACATAGAATTGGTTTTAATTCTCCACTGAAGTCATATGGACCCAGAAGTTTCTTTTCTGGGGAAGTTTTAAAATTATTCATTCGATTTCCTTAATAGTTATAGGGAAATTCAAATTATCACGTTCACCCTGGGTGAGTTGTCATAGTTTGTGCTTTTGAAAGAACCGGTCCATTTTATTTAAGCTATGAAATTGATGTTTGTAGAATCTTCTGTGCTATTTTTGCTTTTTGTTAGTCTTACTGGAGGCTGTCAATGTTATTGATCTTTTAGAAGAACTAGCTTTTGTCTCAATGATTTTCTTTATTGTGTTTCTCTTTTCAATTTCTCTGATTTCTAGTGTTATTTTGACTATTTTCTTGTTTCTTCTTGCTTTGGGTTTACTTAGCTCTTCTTTTTCTAGCTTCCTGTAGTGGAAGCTTAGACAAGGGATACGAGATTTCTCCTCTTTTCTAAGATAAGCATTTAGTGCTGTAGATTTCTCTCTTGACCCTCCTTTAGCAGTGTCCCACAGATTTTGATATGTTGTGTTTCTTTTTCATTGAGCTTAGTATATTTTTTATTTTCCTTGAGACTTCCTTTTTGATGCATGGATTTTGTAGAAGTACATTGCTTAGTTTCCAAATATTTGTTGATTTTCCTGTTATCTTCCTATTTTGATTCCACTGTGGTCTGAAAAACACATTCGACGTTATTTCAACTCTTTTAAATTTGTTGAGGTTTGTTTTACGGCCTAGGACATAGTTTACCTTCATATATGTCATGTCGATGCTTTAAAAAAATTGTATCCCATCAGTTCTCTAAATGTCAATTATCTCCTAGTAGTGAGTAGTGTTATTAAGTTCTTCCATAAACTTGCTGATTTTCTGTCTGGTTGCTCTATCAAGTGTTGAAAGAAGGATGTTGAAATCTCCACCTATAACTGTGAATTGACCTATTTCTCCTTTCAGTTCTATCAGTCTTTGCTGCACTTATTTTGTGGCTCTGATTTAGCACATACACACTTAGGACTTCTGTGTCTTCTTGGTGTAGTGTCCCTTTTATCATTCTGTCCTCTCTGTCCCTCTTGGTCTGTTAACGTCCTCCTCTGTCCTGGTTAATTTTCTTTCTCTGAACTCTGCTTTGACTGATATTAAGATAGCCATTGTTGTTTCTTTTGGCTAATGTTTGCACGATATATACATTTCCATCCTTTTACTTTCAATATACATGTATTGTTGTATTTAAAGTGAGATTCTTATGAGAGCAGGTAGTTGGATCATATTTTTTAAATCATGCCTATCGTTGTGTTTTAATTTTTTTTTCCCAACGTTTTTTATTTATTTTTGGGACAGAGAGAGACAGAGCATGAACGGGGGAGGGGCAGAGAGAGAGGGAGACACAGAATCGGAAACAGGCTCCAGGCTCTGAGCCATCAGCCCAGAGCCCGACGCGGGGCTCGAACTCACGGACCGCGAGATCGTGACCTGGCTGAAGTCGGACGCTTAACCGACTGCGCCACCCAGGCGCCCCTATCGTTGTGTTTTAATAGGTGTGTTTACACCATTTACATTTAATGTAATTATTAACGTGTTACATCTACCATTTATTTTTATTTTCTGGATTTTCCTCTTTGTCATTTCTCTGTTTTTTAATCTGCCTTTCTGTGAGACATTTTTTTTTTTTTAGAATTCCATTTTGATTTAGCCATAGCTTTTCTGATGAGATCTCTTTTTTTTTTTTAACGTTTATTCATTTTTGAGAGACAGAGTGCAAGTGGGGGTGGGGCAGAGAGAGGCAGACACAGAATCTGAAGCAGGCTCCAGGCTCTGAGCTGTCATGACAGAGCCCGACGTGGGACTCAAACCCACAAACCGTAAAATCATGACCTGAGCTGAAGTCGGACGCCCAACTGACGGAGCCACCCAGGTGCCCCGAAGAGATCTTTTTTTGTATATTTTTTTTTTTTTTTTTTTTTTTTTGGTAGTCATTCTAGTTATTACCCGTTATATGCATAACAGCAGAGTTTACTGGTACTGACATTTCAGTAATTTAAATGACATGTAGAAACTTCCTTCTACTTCCCTTTATCCTTCCCCATTTATATTTAAATTGTCTTAAATATTTCCTCTCCATATTATTTCAAGCCACATCAAACAGTGGTTCAATTTCTGCTGCAGGCATCAAACATTTAGGAAACTCAAGATTGAAAGGAAAATGTATTTCTCTTACCCATATTTTTACTCTTCATTGTTCTTGCCCTTTTTGACATTCTAAGATTTATTTTATTATTTCCTTTCTGTTTAGGTGGTTTGCTGGTAACAGAATCTCTCTTTACTGTCATCTGATAATGTCTTGATTTTTCCTTCATGCCTCAAGGCTATTTCCACTGGGTATAGAATCCTGGAGTAATAGTTGTTGTTGGTGGTGGTGGTGATGGTGGTGGTGGTGTGTGTGTGGGCACGTGTGTTTAGCACTTGAAAATGTCGTGCCACTAACTTGGGCTTTTCTGATTTCTGATGAAAACTTCACTACCATTCTAAGTGTTTGCCTCTTGTAGGTTAATAAGTCTCACAGCTGTTTTCAAGATATTTTCGTTGTCTTTAATTTTCAGAAGTTTGACAATAATGTGGTTTAGTGTGGACTTGGGGGAGTTTATCTTGTTTGCAATTTTCTCCGCTTCCTGAATCTGTGGGTTTCAAACTAGGCCTCTTGCCAAGTTTATAAAGCTTTCGCCCATTATGTCTTTGAGTACTCTCAGCCTCATCCTCTTTGTCCTCTCCTTTTGGGACTCTGATGACATGAATGTTAGAATTTTTTTCTTTTCTTTTCCTTTTTCTTTTTTTTTTTTTTTTGCCCCACAAGTTCCCGAAGCTTGGTTCTTTTTTCTTTTTTTCTAAATATTTTTTTTCTTTTTGTTGTTCAGTATAGGTTATTTCTATTGCTAATTCTTCAGATGCACTGGTCCCCCCCACCCCCGACCTGCCTTGTTCCTTCCATTATGCTGCTGAGCCCCAGCAAGATTTCGTTGTTGTTGTATTTCTCAGTTCTAAAATTTCCTTGTGGTTCTTCTCTGTATCTTCCGTTTCTTTCCTGAGTTATTTGACTTATTCAAACGCTTCGAGTGTGTTCATCATTGCTTATTGAAGCCTTTATATGATGGCTGCTTGTAAATATTTGTAGTTCTAACATCACTGCCATTTTGGTGTTGGAAGCTATCGACTATCTTTTCGTTCAAGCCGAGATTTTACCGCTTTGTGGTACCAGGGACTGCCTATTGAAAGCTGGACATTTTAAGTCGCATAATATCAGACGCTGAATCTTATTTCAACCATGTGTGTTCGCTGTCTTCCTCTGACACTGCTCTGGTAGGAAAGAGGGCTGCCTTGTTACTGACAAGGTAAGATCTAAAGGTGGGATCTACTGACAAGGTAGAAATCTAAATTTTCCACTTGGTTGGTCTCCATTGACACGCAAGGGGGAAGGGGCACTCTTGTACTGCTAGGTGGAACTGGGAGTTCCTACTAGGTTTCTGCTATACCATTCTAGATGGGAGGGATGGGTGTGCCTCGTTACTGGTCTCCCACTGACACCACATTATCGCTGGACCTTGTTAGTGACGGATGGTGGTAAACGTACTGCCTTCCCACTAGCTTTCCTCTGACACCACCCCAGCGGGGAGTGGGAGGTGTGTTTTTTCACTGCTGGGTGGGAGCTGAAGTCCAGGCTTTTCACATAGTCTCCACTGACACTGCAGGGAGGAGGGGGTGGACTTCATTACCACGTGGTGGTGGTGGAAGTCCCCGCTTTCTACCTGACCTTCTCTGTCACCATACCGCTATGGGAAGAGGTGAGAGGTTTGGCCAGTCTTGTTACAACCTGTGGAGGGTGAAAGTGTATGGTCCCCACTGGCCTTGGAGGGTACGGCTGGGGTTGAGATCACAGCCTTTTCTGTGGTGTTTGGCTGGAGTAGAGCATTTAAATGTCTAAACGTTTTTTTGTCTTTCTAGTCCTTTGGCTCGAGAGAGCCAGCTTTTGTTGGAGCTATTTTTTGTCTGCATCTGTTGTCATTTCCAGGTTTCTAGCTTCCTCAGCACCCGGGGACACAGGAGACACAAAGAAAAGCCAGAGAACTCTCCACTGTATTATTCCTTATGAACTTCTGGTTTAGCCCCTCTTGTGCATGCTTAGGCAATAACTTCTCAGTTCCACCCCACTTGCCCACCCCTGGTTGTGTCGTTGCTTAATCCCTTGGCCCATCGCCACCCCCCTCCTCTGGCAGAGCAGCCAGCTGTTCCGCTACAAGACGATGTAAATCCACTAACAACAATTCACGCCACACCAGCCCCATTTCCCTTTTTCAGCGAAGTTACTCAATTGTTAAATCCAGGAATGCCTGACGCACCTCCATGACAACAAGGTATCTGGTAAACTTTCTGCTGCCGACTATGTATCTTGGCATCTGGAGGCTCACGAGAAATCATTTTTTTTTAAATTTTTTTTAATGTTTCATTTTATTTTTCAGACAGAGAGAGACAGGGCGTGAGCGGGGAGGGGCAGAGAGAGAGGGAGACACAGAATCCGAAGCAGGCTCCGGGCTCCGAGCCGTCAGCCCAGAGCCCGACGCGGGGTTCGAACCTACGGACCGCGAGATCGTGACCCGAGCCGAAGTCGGACGCTCAACCGACTGAGCCACCCAGGCGCCCCGAGAAATAAATTTAATTGGATTGGGTTGAGTAGAGGCTATGGAATAGCTTACAGGAGAAAAGAAGACTGACTGGGTCAACACCGGTATCTAACAATAGGTGATTAATAGGCTAACCTTACCGTTGAAGAAGGTGTTTAGGGGTAAGTTAAAATGCATCATATTGAACTATTTTCTAGTCAATGATTTGTTAGTTCCTTGAATGAGAACACTGAAGCTATGTCTTATTTGGAGAAGTAATTGGCACAAAGTTGGGAATGACAGCTAATGAGTTAAATAACAGAATCAGATTTCTGGGGCACCTGGGGAGCTCAGTCGGTTAAGCGTCCGACTTTGGCTCAGGTCACGATCTCGTGGTTTGTGAGTTCGAGCCCCGCGTCGGGCTCTGTGCGGACAGCTCGGGGCCTGGAGCCTGCTTCGGATTCTGTGTCTCTCTCTCACTCGCTGCTCCTCCCCAACTCTCTCTCTCTCTCTCTCTCAAAAATAAACATTTTAAAACATTTTTTAAAAAAATAAAGAAAGAACAGAACCAGATTTCTTTTTTTTTTTTTTTTTTTTTTTTTTTTTTTTTCAACGTTTATTTATTTTTGGGACAGAGAGAGACAGAGCATGAACGGGGGAGGGGCAGAGAGAGAGGAAGACACAGAATCGGAAACAGGCTCCAGGCTCTGAGCCATCAGCCCAGAGCCCGACGCGGGGCTCGAACTCACAGACCGCGAGATCGTGACCTGGCTGAAGTCGGACGCTTAACCGACTGCGCCACCCAGGCGCCCCCAGAACCAGATTTCAAAAACATCTTGACAGACTGAAATAACTAACCTAGTCATTTCAGGATAAGAGGATAAAATTCAATAGAAATAAGTATAAAATCTTGTTTTAGAGGCATAAGAACTAACCTCTCAGGGCACCTGAGTGGCTCAGTTGGTTAAGGGTCCAACTCTCGATTTTGGCTCAGGTCATGATCTCACAGTTCGTGAGATCAAGCTCTGCAGTGAGAGTGCCGAGCCCGCTTGGAAGTCTCTCTCCCCCTCCCTCGCTCACACACACTCGCGTGTGCACTCTCTCTCTTTCAAAATAAATGAATATTTTAAAAAAGAACGACTCTCTCAAAAATGTTACGTGATGATAATAGCTCATGTTTATAAGTTTGTAGTGAACATGACCCATTGGTATTTCATTAATTGGCATAACACTGCTAGAAAGTTAATGGACAAATGTTTCAACAGTCACAAACTATTTTTCCTCTTTGACATAGTAATTCCATTCCTATGGCTTTATTCTGGGGGGAAAAATGCCAATTGCAAAAAGAGGCTCACGAGAGCACTGTTTATAATAGCAAAAATCTGGAGTCAAAGCAATTACAATAGTGATAATATTTAGTAATTTGATATATATCTCAACTACGTTACGCAGCTGTTAAAAAGGGAGGAAATTTGGTGTTATTCTAAAGACAACATAGCAAGAGAAAAAGATCTCACAGTATGCGATAAAAACATAAAATTAATTGTTTCCTAGTCTGAGTACAATTGTAAAGTTAGACGTGCTTATGTATATTTTGAACAGGAATTACAAACGAGAATTGCACAAATACAGAAAAATGACAGAAATCTCCCTGTTAGAATATTGTGTGATTTTTCTTGCCTAATACCTATTATTACAGTAAAGTATAAATTAACGATTTAAAAAAAATTTTTTTTAACGTGTGTTTATGTTTGAGACAGAGAGAGACAGAGCATGAACGGGGAAGGGTCAAAGAGAGAGGGAGACACAGAATGCAAAACAGGCTCCGAGCTGTCAGCACAGAGCCCGACGTGGATCTCGAACTCACAGACCGCGAGATCATGACCTGAGCCGAAGTCGGATGCTCAACCGACTGAGCCACCCAGGCGCCCCTGAATTAACGATTTTTAACTGCACAAGGCAAGATGGGGGAGATCTAACCTTGCATCCGTTTATGCTTGTGAAATACCCAACACCCTTCATTGGCTGCAAAGTGCATGTTTAGTTGGGAGAAGAGTCGATCCCTAAAGATAGGAATTACTCTGATAGACATCTGTGCAAAGAGAGCCCGAAGCAAATAAGGTAAAAAGTCTCCTATTTTGCCTTGGTCAGGTGTAGAACACTGTATGCGACTCTAGGGGCCATCATCAATGCAGCACATCTCTGCAGGGCTGACCCTTGATGACACTCTGTAAGACATGTGGTTTCTCCCTCCTGCCCACTCTGGAACCAGAATCTGACTTCCAAAACCAGTTCAGTCCACCCCAAATTAAAACAATACAAGGGTATTCTCCTACTATATATCAAAACACTAGTCATTTAAAAAAAAACAAAAACAGAACTGTAGTATTGGTACAAAAGTAAATGAATACACCAATAAAATAAAATCCAGAGGAGTGTAATAGATGCACAAAAATAAAGTCATTTACTACCTGGTAAGTGTGGCCTTGGAAATCAGTGGAGGGAAAGCGCATAATTTTTCGGAGTAAGGCTCTTCACTAAATTCTTCCAAAGTTAACTAACCCCAGGAGGGTGCATTTCCGATTGGGGTATTTCAAAAGTTAGCTGATGCCCCCAGGATACCGGGGCTTAAAACGAAATCACACGCCTCTGTATTATATGCCTTAAAGCCAAAGTGTTATGAAGTGAATTCCAGATGACATCACAGCATTTTATTACCAGTGACCACAGGGGATACTTTCATTAGCTGTTTCAGACACCCATCCCTTACCGCCAGCTGGCTTCTCACCAGCTTTGGCCCCAGCCAGGCCAGGAAACCAACCAATCCCAGTCTCCCCATTGCCCTGAGGGTCTGTGGCCCGTGCCTTTCCAGACACCAATGCCTATACTAGTCAAGGCTCTTAGTTGCAAGCAACAGGAACGGTAATTGACATAGGGACGAGGAATGTCACTGAAAGGCTAACAGCGGCTGCTGTTATGAGGAGACTGGGGATCCAGACTTAGGCAGTACCCAGGGCTCACCCTTTGTCCTGGTGACATGAATACTCTATTTCTACTGCTGCCCAGCACCAGCTCCTCAGTGAGCGCCACCCAACCCCCACTCCCTGCAGATGGAAGCATCCAGATGGCAGCCTATGGTTCAGCCTAGATGACATGCTCATCCACAAGGTGTCGGAAAGTAAGAGGACGACATTTCTCCCCGCTTTGGCTTCCCGAGTGGGATCTGAGTTGTTTCTGAAAAGGGAAAGAGGAAGCCATAATAATAAATGTTCTTTTGACCCCATCAATTATATATCTTCTTTTCTCCCCGAGTCTCGAACGAGGTCACGTTCTCTTCTTTCTCCCCAGGTCAAAATCAATGTTCAGGAAAGTGTCGGATTAATATTTGTAATGTGAAGGACGCATGGCTGATAACAAGGTACAGTGGAAAAGGTACTGGTTTCTGATAGAGCTTGCTTCTGGGAGTATGTGGCCTCAGAAAAATCACAAAAACTATCTGAGCCTTTGGTTCCTCGTATTTAAAATGAGAATAGCATCACTCACCTCAGGGGGTTGTTGCAAAACGTCAAAATGTCACAATTTATCTGAAATGCTTATTGTATGAAGGACAGAATATAGGACCTGAATAAATGTACAGCCCTACCATGTTTCTGGATAAAGAGACTACTGTTGTTAAGATGCCAATTTTTCTCAAGTTGAACTATAAATCAATACAGTAGTCGTAATAGTGGCATTCGATTTTTTTTTAACTTTTATTCATTCTTTGAGAGACAGAGCACAAGCAGGGGTGGGGCAGAGAGAGAGGGAGACACGGAATCCAAAGCAGGCTCCCGGCTCTGAGCTGTCAGCACAGAGCCCGACGCGGGGTTCGAACTCACAGACCGTGAGATCGTGACCGGAGCTGAAGTCAGATGCTCAACGGACTGAGCCACCCAGGCGCCCCGTAATAGTTTTATTTTAACTGGAGAAAATGATCCCAAGTTCCCACAGAAAATAAAATATGACACACCAAACTATATTTGAAACAGAAGAATCAAGTCTCACCCTTCCGGAGATCAAAACATACACGGAAGCAACAGGGTACAGAGCAAGACAGAGTCACTCACGTGAAGCAGTGACGCCAACAGCCAAGGGCATTGCAGCCAAGACCAGATATCACCCAAACCAGCACAGACTGGCAATGCTAAGAACTGATCATCGGCAAGGCCATGTGAACCTGGGAAAACCAGGAGCTGATAATCACTAGAACCAAAGGGGTCCTTTTAAGTCCGAAGACTGATTAAACCACTTTAAAAAGGAAGGATTTGGGGGCGCCTGGCTGGCTCAGTCGGTTAAGCGTCCAACTTCGGCTCAGGTCATGATCTTGCAGTTCATGAGTTCGAGCCCCGCACCAGGATCTGTGCTGACAGCTCAGAGCCCGGAACCTGTTTCCGATTCTGTGCCTCCTTCTCTCTCTGCCCCTCCCCCACTTGCTCTCTCTCTTTCTGTCTCTCTCTTTCAAAAATAAACAAGCATTTAAAAAATAATTAAAAAAGTAAATAAAAAGAAGGATTTTGGAGGCAACTGTCAGACTCGTCAGCCACTGACACTCCCAGGCCTGACCACCTAAAAAGGTCACTCGCATGGGGCACCTGGGTGGCTCAGTCAGTTAAGCGACCACCTCTTGATCTCAGCTTAGGTCTTGATCTCGGGATCCTGCGCTGGGCGCAAAGCCTACTTAAAAAAAAGAAGAAGGAGAAGAAGAAGAAGAAGGCAACTGCCCTGAGGCCTCTGCCTGACTAATCTCTAAACATAACAGAGGTCCTGCACTGCTTGAACGTGACAAGCTGCAGGCACGAACGAGGCCTCCTCATAAGGGCGCGCTCACCGACCGACTTTGCGTTGTTGGTTACCTTTTTACCCCTCGTTGTATCTTGTTCGTTGTGTGACTTTGTCTTGGGCTTTGTTTTGCGTGACGTGTAGGAAGGCAAGGTAGATGCGCAGTGAGATGTCATTGCGTTTGGAATCGTGAACCTGCTTGACAATTATGTTAACCTTGCTTCATGACTGAATAAAGCCGACGATGCGGAAAGACACAACTCGGGTACGTGCCTTTATAGTGCGCTCGCGGCAAACGAGGTGGAAATGATTTTACTTAAGATGGGATGCAGGTGCAGAAGTAGGCAAATGAATGAAACGAAATCGTCTAAACCAACTCATGTGCGTATAGGGATCTACTACATAATAAAAGCAGTATTTCGAATCAGTTGAGAAAGGATAGGTTATTCAACAAATGGTGCTGGGAAAGTTGGTTACACCTCGGAAAGAAATAAAGTTCAACTATCCGTACCATATAGAAGAAACAAATTCCAGATGGCTTAAATATCGAAATGTATAAAAGAAAACTCTACAAACACTAGGAAAAACATAGAAGAATGTTTTTATTCCTTTGGAGGAGGGAGAGCCCTCGTAAGTAAAACATAAAATCATAGCAATAAAGGAAGACAGTGAGACACAATAAACCGATTTAAAAGGCAACAGAGCAGAAGGAAATATTTATATTTAACAGACCGAAGACTCTTATCCAGCCTCATAGGATAAGAACACGTCAGCATAAAGATGCCTCTTTAATTTTGTCCCACACGGCTACTCAGAGCAAGCCGATTACTTCGCAAAATGAAAGCAAATTTTGCAAAATGAAAGCAAGTTTTAAGCAAAATTAAAAAAAAAAAAATCTGTTCCGATAGCGAAGGAAAAGGAAAACATTGATGGAGCATCCTTAGGGCAACTTCCAGCCAGTCAGAAAAGCGTATTTCTTCTAAGGAGCCATGGTTGGCATTGCGTTCGATGAGCAGAGTTCGGGCTGTATCTCAGCCTCCATCCAGTAGCACCACGGCCACACAACCATCCTCGAAGGTCCTGAATGACGACGTTGTATTTACCAACAAATTGTTCTGTTTGTCTTCTGCGATAGTGTGACATAATAAGAATATAGATATTTGGTCTTCCTCCCGACTTCTGGCCACAGCTCCTAAAACCCTTGTAATTTCCTAAGTGATAAGACTGAAGAAAGTACCTTTTGCTATAACACTGGGTTTTTGTTTGCAGGTTCTGAAATAGCACAGGCAGGATAAAGCTGAAAGGGGTGTCTTTCGTTACTCATGACAAACCCCTTTTGCCCACACCTGAGTTTATGGTAATGAGGTGACTTTTGGAAAGCCTCTGAGGGTGGGGTGATGGTTGCCAGGGAACCAACCATGATTCCCCGGATCAGAAGGTTGGAACTTTTTGCCCAACCTTCCACGTACCGTACCTCTCTGTTCTTCACATTTCAACTTTTGGAAAGAGACGGGCTGGGATTGAGTTCAATCACCAAGAGCCAACAATCTAATGAATCATGCCTGTGTAAGACAGGCTCCATAAAAACCCTAACCAAAGGGGTTCGGAGAGCTTCCATTGGTGAATACATTGAGTTGCCCGGAGGATGGCACAGCCCAAGAGGGCGTGGCATCTCCACACCCTTTCCCCCTACCTTGCCCCATGCGTCTCTTCCATCTGGCTGCTCCTGAGTTGTATCCTTTTATAATGAACCAGTAATCTAGTAACTAATTCATTTTCCAAAGTTTTGTGAGCTGTTCTAGCAAATTATTGAACCCAATTTGCAGTTGGTACTTGAAGTGGGAGCAATCCAATAGACTGAGCACTTCACCTGTGGGGTCTGTGCTCACTCCAGGTAGATAGTGTCAGAATTGGATTGTAGGACACCGGACTGGTGTCTGGAGAGTACTGGAGAATTGGCTGGTGTGGGGAAAACTCCCACACATTTGGTGTGAAAAGTATTCTGTGGGAAGAGGAAAGAAGGTTCTCCTTTATATGAAGTGTTGTGAGCGGGGTACAGGAAAAACAATTTTTCTTTTAGTCTTCCCGAGGATTTTCAAAGATAACATTTCTTCACTTTTGTTTAGTTTTGGTCTTATTCTACATTGCACTCTATCTGTGGGATGCAGCTAAAGTAGTGCTTAGAGGGAAATTGATAGCATGAAACTCTCACATTAGAAAAGAAAAAAGGGGGGCGCCTGGGTGG
>NW_024412424.1:4896497-5014141 GCF_014898765.1 Herpailurus yagouaroundi
AAAAAGAAAAGAAAAAAGGGGCACCTGGATGGCTCAGTCAGTTCAGTGTCCAACTCTTGATTTCAGCTCAGGTCAGGATCTCATGGTTCCTTGAGATCAAGCCCCACATTGGGCTCTGCACTGACAGCACAGAGCCTGCTTGGGATTCTCTCTTTCACTCTCTCTCTGCCCCTACCCCACTCATGCAGGTCTATTCTCTCTCTCTCTCTCTCTCTCTCTCTCTCTCAAAATCAACTTTAAAAAAAGAATAGAAAAGAAAAGAAGAAAGGACTACAATCAATGACCTCAGCCTACACCTTAAGAAGCTAGAAAAAGTTGAACAAGCTAAACCCAAAGTAAACATAAGAAAGAAAATAAAGATAAGAACCTAAATCATTGTACTAAAAAACCAAAAATTCAATGAAAATCTAGTTCTTTGAGAAGATCAACAAGATTAATAAAACTAGCCAGACTGATTAAGAAAAAAAGAAAGAAGACACAAATGACCAATATCTAGAATGAGAGAGGCAATATCACTACAGATCCCACAGATAATAAGGGAATATTATGAACAATTTTATGGCAGTAAATTAAACAAATTAAATGAAAAAAATTGCTTGAAAGACACAGACAATTGGAGATCATCCAAAAGAAACAGATAGACTGAATAACCCCATAACTATGAAAGGAATTGAAACTGTAGTTAATCCCCACCCAATAAAGAAAACTCTAGACCCAGGGGCACCTGGGACTCAGTCGGTTAAGCACCCAGCTACGGATCAGGTCACGATCTCACGGCTCATGGGTTCAAGCCCCTCATCGGGCTCTGTGCTGAGAGCTCAGAGCCCGGAGCCTGCTTCGGATTCTGTGCCTCCCTCTCTCTCTGCCCCTTCCCTGCTCATGCTTTCTCTCTCTCTCTCTCAAAAATAAATAAACATTAAAAAAGAAAAGAAAAGAAAACTCTGGACCCAGATGGCTTCAAATCTACTAGACAATTAAAGAAAAAAATAATAACAATTCTTAATAAACTCCTCCATAAAACTGAAGAGGAAGCAATACTTCCCAATTCATTCTACGAGACTAACATTACTCTGAGACCAAACTCATACAGAGATAGCAAAAGAAAATGGCCCATTAATATTTTTTCATGAGTGTAAATAAAAAAACAATCTAGCACCATGCATAGTTTGGGACTTTACTCTTCTACGAAATGCAAGCAAGCCAACATTGTTGGATACCCTTCCCAGTATGTTAAGTCCTGCCTCTTTCATTGGAAGACATCCTTCTTGAGGACACAGGACTTCAATATGTCTCTCCCCACTGCTTCTCCCTCAGTCCTCAGCACTTGCTGACCCACCGCTACATAGATACAACGTAGAATAATTTCACGAATTATGTTAGAGAAAAAGTAAGAAGAAGAAAAAAAAAATTTACGGGAGAAGAGGGAGGGCATTCTTGCGGGCTTTGTACAGATAGGGCCAAGGGAAAATTATAGTATGAAAAGAAAGAATGTGTAAAATGGTGTCTTTGGTACCTCACATATAAAAATGATTTCATTCTCTTTTAAAAATGACAACTATTCCAGGGCTTGGTATTAAATCTGTATTGAATGTGTAACATACACTGGTTCCTCATCCCTGAGGTTGGAGATGATGACTTCCTCTTTCCATTGGGTTATGTTTGGTGAAACAATCAAAGACTGAGATTGAAACACGTGCTATTTCAGGTGTGTGAGCTTACAACTGGGCCCATCACATGAGAGACTGCAGCTGAAGGCACCCGAGTCCTACCACCAGAACTTTGCTCACAACCTTGACTTTGACCATGTAGTTCAGGTCCTTAACCCCAAAGCAGAGGGGAGCCACAGGAAGTGATTCATTTCTGCTTGAAGTGAGTTGCAACCTTCTAAAGAGGAAAAGCAAAATGCACATCTCCCTGCTCTGGTGTGTAGAGTCAATTTAACTTAGGACTTAGGATCTGTAAGGATTTGAAATCCATAATCAAGCATTGGAGCTGGAGTACTTGGGGACAATGCTGGTGGCATCGTTGGCTACGGAATGTCACAAGAAAGTGAAACCCTGCTAAGATTAAACATCAAAACCCTCCCCTCCTCCAGTTCCCTGTGGGATGTGGATTATGGTCATAGATGGCCATAACTGGGACGGAGCTGGAGAAACTGTTATTAAGTAGGCATTTCGAAATATCTGTGAGAGCTAGCTTCTTTGAATGAAAACCTATCCTATTTCCACGGTGACCCCCTAGGCATTGATTCCAACAATCCATGGGCCAGACGAGTTCTGGTCTTCTCTGAGTTATCCGCGGGGACTCCAGGGGACCCCACAGGCTAACGTTTTCATATTCCTTTTTTTTGCCAATAGCCTGGGAGTTTCTAGAGGGCAGGAGTCTGTCCTACTCAGCTTTGTCAACTTAACACGTGATTCAGAATAGCTGTTCCCTGAAGGTTCGGTGAATTATAAACATGCATGTCTTACCTCATTTCTTCCACAGTATGAGCTCCAGGTACTGTTAACAATATTCCAAGGACCTGTTTAGCATCTGTCTCCCCCACTAAACTATGAGCTTCTTGAGAGCAGAATCTATGTACCCCCATGCTCCTTGTATTCAAGATCATGCCTGATACATGGTAAGTACTCAGTACGTGTTTGTTGAATGACTGGAAGCCTGAGTGAACCAATGAACAATAATGAGCTTCCCTAAATTTTGTCAATTATACCTCAATAAAGCTGGGGTGGGGGTAATGAGCCACCTTATTTCTAACCAGTAGATAGTTGTTTTGCTATTTTCTTACGGGCCAGAGCTCAACCCCTGGAGCATCTAAAGTCATCTATTAGTGCAGTGGCTCTCAAACTTTGGTGTCTATCAGAATCCTCTAGAGGCCCAGGTTCTTTGAAGCAGGATAGGGCCTGGGCCATTGTAGTCTTACCAAGTTCCGCAGGTGATTCTAGTACCTACCCGCAGTGAAGAACCAATGCTTTTGTGCAATGCTTCTCGACCTTTTCCATGAAGTACCATCATAGACCTTGATACTCAAGCAGTGGTTGGGGACCAGCAGCTTCAGCCAAGAGCTTGTTACAAATGTGAATCTCGGGCTCTCCCCCAGACCCGCTGAAGCGGAACCCGCATTCCGACAACATCTCCTGATGATTCATGTGCACATCCGAGATGGAGAAGCACTCGTTTTAACACCCTTAACCTCGAAACTCCAATCCTCTCTGCTCTACACGAAACGTATGTGTGTCCAGGAAAAGGCATGACTCTCTCTCCCTGTAGTTGACTCAGAGAAGCAGGGGTGGTGGGGTGGAAATCTGCTGAGGTCAGCTCTAATCACCGTTTTGTGTGTGTGTGTGTGTGTGTGTGTGTGTGTGCGCGTGCGCGCGCGCATATGTGCATGTTCCTTTTCCGTCAGGGCACCATTGAGCCAGAGTGTAAGGAGAACGGTCTTGGATGTTTTAAAAAAGTCAAACTTCTAAAAGATGCTGAAGAAAATGTCACACTGACCCCAAAGCACACTGTCTGCCGTTGAGATGACACCCGGGACAAAACTCTCTGCTCTCCTCCTGCTACCATGACTTTGGTTCGTTCATTCACTCACTCATTCATTGAGTGCCTATTCTTTTTTTTTTTTTTTCAACGTTTATTTATTTTGGGGACAGAGAGAGACAGAGCATGAGCGGGGGAGGGGCAGAGAGAGAGGGAGACACAGAATCAGAAACAGGCTCCAGGCTCCGAGCCATCGGCCCAGAGCCTGACGCGGGGCTCGAACTCACGGACTGCGAGATCGTGACCTGGCTGAAGTCGGACGCTTAACCGACTGCGCCACCCAGGCGCCCCATTGAGTGCCTATTCTGTACCAGGCAAAAACGTACACTAGGCTCCAGAAACACAAATGTGAAACAATGTTCTGGATCCTCACTCAACCCTCTGCCCGCAGCTTCTTATCCTCCAAGTTCATAGCACATACCACCCCACACCAACCATCTGTGTCCCTTGTTCACAAGATCAGAGACTTGACCCCTGTCTTTTGGATCCTCGCGGCCCAGCAGAGATACGGGAAGGTGGGGGACGTGTCACTCAGCACAGTGTTGACATCAGCCTGGGTGGGGCTGAAACAGGGCAGCCTCCTGGAGGAGAGGACACCTGCAATGGTGTTTTATGGGTAGATAAGGGGCGGAAAACACTCAGGCAGGAGACACAGTGCGAGGCTGCATAATCGCTTCAGGGACCTAGAATGGACTTGGTGTGGCCGGGGCGCATGTCGTGTAGCGGCAAGAAGTGAGGGTGGGGAGGCCGAGGGGCTGATCTCAGAAGGTCGGCTACGCCACACTGGAGAATTTGATTTTAAACACATAATAGGGCATGGGAGGGCATGGGAGGGCCTGGGAGGATGAGAAGATTTTAATCTGGGGAATATGGAGCTGAACTCTGGTATCAAAGGAGCCACCTGGAGGTTTTGCAGAGGACGTGAGGTAAGAGGGGAGTCAAGTGCAAGGAGGCTAGTTGGAGAAGTCACATGGGAGTTCAGTGCAGTGTAACAGAAGGAAAGCCATCACGACCTGGCTCTGTCACCAGTGGCTCCATAGCCTGGATCTAGCGGTGCCATTTCTCAGGACCTCGGTCTCTTTCGCTGTAACCCGGCGGGTTACATCATGGAACCGGAGAGGTCACTCCCAGCTCTCCTGGGCCACAATGTGGTGAAATTCAGTCTGAGAGACGTGTGTGTGTGTGTGTGTGTGTGTGTGTGTGTGTGTGTGTGTGGTAAAATAGACATACTGTAAAATTTACCATGTTAGCCATTTCTAAGTGCACAGTTCAGGGGCACAAGTACATTCACGCTGCTGTATAGCCATCCCCACCATCCATCTCCAGAACTTTCTCATCTTCCCAAACTGCCAATCTGTCCCCACGAAGCACCAAGTCCCCATTCCCTGCTTCTCCTGCCCCCCTGGCACCCACCTTTCTACTTCCTGTCTCTAGGAATTTGACTACTCTGGGTAACTCATATGAAGTAGAATCATATAGTGTTTGTCCTTTTGTAACGGGCTTATTGCATAATATAAAGACTTCAAGTTTCATCCGTCTCATAGCATTCATGTTATAGAATTTCCTTCCTTTTTTTAAAAAAAAAAAGTTCGTTTATTTACTTTGAGAGATACAGAGACAGTGTGAGCGGGGCAGGGGCAGAGAGAGAGGGAGAGAGAGAATCCCAAGCAGGCTCCACACTGCCAGCACAGAGCCCGGCACAAGGCTTGAACTCACAAAACCTCGAGATCATGACCTGAGCCAAAACCAAGAGTCAGATGCTTCCCCGACTGAGCCACGCGGGCACCCCAGAATTTCCTTCCTTATTAAGACCGAATGATATTCCACTGTATGTATATACCGCATTTTGCTTATCCATTCATCTACTGATGAACACTTTGGTTGCTTCCTCCCTTGGCTACTGTGAATGACGCTGCTATGAACATGGGTGTAAAACATCTGTTTGGGCGAGTTCTACTCTCAATTCTTTTGAGTATACACCTAGATGTGGAATTGCTGGATCATATGGTAATTCTATATTCAACTTTTTAAGGAGCCACCATATTGTTTTCTGCAGTGGTTGGAGCATTTTACATTCCCAGCAGCAGTGCACGAGGATTCCAATTTCTCTACCTCTTTATCAACGCAAGCTATTTTCTGGGTTTTTTTTTTTAATGTTTTATTTATTTATTTTGAGTGAGAGAGAGAGCACAAGCAAGGGAGGGGCAGAGAGAGAGAGAGGGAGAGAGAGAGAATCCTAAGTAGGCTCTTCACTGTTAGCACAGAGCTCAATGCAGGGCTTGAACCCATGAACAGTGAGATCATGACCTGAGCGGAAGTCAAGAGTCAGACGCTTAACCTACGGAGCCACCCAGGTGCTCCTTTCTGGGTTTTTTTTTGTTTGTTTGTTTGTTTGTTGTTTTTTTTTTTTTTTTGATGAAACCATCCTAATGGGTATAGAGTGGTATCTCATTGTGGTTTTGATTTGCATTTCCCTAGTTATTAGTGACGTGGAACATCTTTTCAGGTACTTACTGGACATTTTCTTTTCTGGAGAAATGTCTTCTCAAGTCCCCTGCCTCGTTTTGAGTTGAGTTGTTTGGTTTTTGTTGTTGAATTATAGGAGTTCTTCATATATTTTGGATATTAATCTCTTATCCGGTATACAACTTACAAATTTTCTCCCATTTAGGGGGTTGCCTTTTCATTCTGTTCATGGTGTCCTTTGAGCAACAAAGATTTTCATTTTGATGAAGTCAAATTCATCTATTTTTGCTTTGTGTCAGATCCAAGAAGTCACTGCCAAGTCCAATGTCATGAAGTTTTTTCCCCATGTTTTCTTCTAACAGTTTTATGATTTTAGCTCTTACACTTAAGTCTTTGATCCATTTTGAGTTAATTTTTGTATATGGTGTAAGATAAAGGTCCCAATTTATTCTTTTGCATGTGGAGATCCGGTTTTCCCAACACCATGTTGAAAATACTGACCTGTCTATACTGAATGGACTTGGCACCCTTGTCAAAAGTTATTTGACCATACCTGCATATTATATTCTATTCCATTGACCTTTATATCTGTCTTTATGCCACTACCACTGTTTTGATTATTGTAACTTTGCACAAGTTTGAAATCAGGAAATGTAAGAACTCCAATTTTGTTGTTTTGGCTATTTAGGGTCCTCTAAAATTCCATGCGAATTTTAGAGTGGATTTTTCTGGGGCGCCTGGGTGGTTCAGTCAGTTGAGCATCCGACTTCGACTCAGTCGTGATCTCACGGTTCATGGGTTCGAGCCCCACATCAGGCTCTGTGCTGACAGCTCGGAGCCTGGAGCCTGCTTTGGATTCTGTGTCCCCCTCTCTCTCTGCCCCACCCTTGCTTGTGCTTTCTCTCTCTATCTTTCAAAAATGAATAAACATTAAAAGAAAATAACATTTAGAGTGGATTTTTCTATTTCTGAAAAAAAAAATACTGTTGGGATTTTGATGGGGGTTGCGCTAAATCTGTAGATCGTCTCAGTTAGTATTCACATCTTAGCGATATTAAGTCTTCTAATCTAGGATCATGGGATGCTTATTTTTGTCTTCTTGAGTTTCTTTCAGCAGGGTTTTGTAGTTTCAGCGTACAACTATTTTATTCTTTTTGATGCTTTTATAAGCTAAATTGTTTTCTTAATTTCCTTCTCGGCTTGTTCATTGTTGGTATATAAAAATGCATTGGGTTTTTTGGGTATTGACTTTGTATCCTCCAACTGTGCTGGATTCGTTTATTAGTTCTAAGAGGTATTTTTGTGGACTCTTTAGGGTTTTCTATATATACAATCCTATCATCTGGAAACGGGTAATTTTACTTCTTTCTTGTTGGTTTTGATGCCTCTTACTTCTTTTTCTCGCCTAACTGATCTGGCCCAGACCCTCAGTATTATGTTGAAGAAAAATGGTGAAATCAGGCATCCTGTCTTTTTGTAAACTTAGAGAAAAAGCTCTCAGTTTGTCATGGCCTGAAAGACTTTTTAATCTATTCTCGGGGTTAAAGAACATCAGCACTTTGCTAAGGAAGAGGCCATTTTATCAACCTAATTAACAGGGGTACAGAGAGATCAGAAAAGAAAGAGAGGGAAAGAAAGCATCTGGCGGGGATAGTTTCCCTTAGGTGTGAAATACGTCACAAAAGAATGAAATATAGAGCAAAAGGTACTAAAGAGAGGCCAAAAGTCTTAATCGAAGTTGACTGTCACTGAGTGAAGTGGCTTTGCCTTCACCCCAGTGAATGACTTCCCAAGGAGACTCCAGACTTGATTTTAAGCTACAGCAATAACACCACCAACAAAAACCCAGCGTCTAAAACCAGAAATCTTAGAAGAAAGAAGAAGGCCTGGGGGGACCCAGCCCATGTCTATTCCAGAATGAGTCTCCCTCTAGGGTCCTGGCCCCTCAAGAGCTATGCAAAATGTACCCTTGCTACATCTGTTGAAAGAAGGAAAGTCGGTCTAAAAATAAGAGAGGGAACTGAAACATTTCAGAGAAGGCAGGGTTTAAGAGCCAGAAACAAAAAGAGGAAGGTAAATGAAAAGAGGAATGGAGATTTCCAGAAGCTTCCCCCTTTCCCCTGACTACTCCGCCAAAAAAAGGGGAAAAAATAGTCAATGGGAAACAGCTCTGAGAAAACAGCTCTGCACCAGTCCAGTTGAGAATTCAAGCAACCTGACCTGAAGAGCTGGGCTGTTAGAGCTAAAAGGGCTTGTCTTGAAAATGTCCATCCCTCCCACCTCAGAGAAGGGCCGCAGAGCTAATGAGGGTCAGAGACGGGCTGGAAAGTCACTTTCGGACACCTGTCCTATGTGTTTTTTTTCATCGGGCCGCCATATCAACATGATGTGCTCATTCCTTTGAGTTGGCATCTGTCCCCTGAGCTTTCCCCAGTGCCAGGTTTACCTCAAAGACCATGGTCCTCGGAGTGAGGTTCCCCCCCTCAGCAGCACCTGGGAACTTGTCAGAAATCCACATTCTCAGCCCCACCCCAGGCCCATGGAACCTGAAACTCTGGGGTTCTGGTGTTAACAAACCCATTGGTGAATTCTGATGCACTAAGGTCCGAGAACCCCCGGTGCAAGAATTAACAATTCCTTTTACTCAATAGAAAAGCAAAAGCAATAATTAGCACGTATTTCACAATTTACAAATGAGCTTTTAACCCGCCTTCTTTGTTATTTGACGGCGGAGGGTGGTGGCGCTCTTAAAACATCTGCGAGAGTAGAAAGTCAAGTACAGATATACCGGCTTTATGACCTCAAAGATGGAGTCCAGGGAGGGGAACTGATTGCTGGGATGGCAGCCCTAGAGAGGGCAAGGTCAAAACCACAACTGGCTTACATAGTTACCCTAAGGCGCTCCCGGAAAAGACTTACCGCTTCTAGATCAAAGTGTATCAGCGAGGGTTACCTCTCAGAGCATTCTTAGCAGCCTATGATGCAGGGTCAATTGTGTCCTTGTACAGAAGAGGAAATAATAATACAAAGAGCTCCTGTTTTCTGAGGACTTACGTACGACCCTGTCAGGTAGGAAGCTGCGTCGCAGAGAAATCAAGTTGCCTTCTCAGGCTCACCAGGTGGGCCTGGAAAAGCTGGGATCCGAATTGTAGGCTGTCTGCCTCCCGAGGCTGCTTCTCCGGGGAAGCTGCCTAGAGCATCCTGGGTCATCCAGGTCACGAGGGGACAGCACTAGACCCACATGCTCCCCGGTGATGCCGATGCTGCCGGTCACGGACCACACTTTGAGAAGTGACGCCTTAGACTCTAACTTGAAGATGAATCAGGCTGATGTGACAAATCAGTAAGAACTAAAGCTCTTCGTCCAGTATCTCCATTGCCTCTCTTAACCAGTAACATACACACAAGCCCAACCATTTCCCCTTTAGCTTCTCATCCACGTCCCACCCTCCTTTCCCTTCCATTGCCTTCTCTCCAGTTACCTCACCCCAGGTAACTCTTGCAGTGGCCTCCTAGCTCCTCCAGCCCGTAGGTTTGTTTGGCCTCAATCCATTCTGCCCACCTCCATCAGGCTCACCTCATCAAAACACCGATTTATTGAAGGCAGTCCTGGGATAACAAATCTGTTCCTCCTCATTGCCGAAAACTCCCGAGCTTTTCATTCAAGGTCTTCTGTGACATCCACAAGTCAATGTAACATCTTAGCCTTATCCCCAGTGTCTACACCACATGCTGTATGCTATGACTCGTTCTCTACCTGCAACTTTGTTCATGCCATTTACTCTACCCGAAATGTCCTCCCTCCCCATCGTCCCAGATTTAAATTCTCTGGAGCTCATTTCAAAATGCCTTTTTTTTCATGAAGTCTTTCATGAAAACCCCCATCAGGAGGTTCTCCTTCCTCTGAGCTTTACAAAATGCAGGGTTCTTCATTTGTGGCCATTATCTTACGATGCCTTGGAGTAAAACCTCCCCAGCTTGCCACATTTTCGTTCCCTAAAAGACAGAACCTTATCACGTCTTACGTGTCTTTGTATTTCATTAGCACGGCACCAAAATACTTTAGGTGTTCAGCTAGCATTTGATGAATGAGTGCATACATTCTGTTTCCAGTCATATTTGCATATATTACAAGTGAGCCATTTATTTCCCCTGACATGAATTCCCCTAAAGAATCATGAAGGTCACTGCAAAGTCATTAACAAGCATAGAGGGCGATTCATCAAAAAACTCTACAGGCTAATTAGTACCTATCGCAATACCCATCCACCCGACTTTAAAGCCAAATAAATATTGGCCAACTTCATGAGTCAAAGAGGAAAAGATAGTAAAATATAATGAAAAGCGCCCAGCTAGTCCCAAATCCCCTTGGGCCGCAGGTAATAAATAAGATCCTACAGCAATACTTTATGAACAGTGAAATTCCTGATTCTCTTGACAGTGAAGCAAGAGCTGAGAGAGAAGTCTGAAGAACCCTTATCTCTGGCTGCCACCACTTTTGAAAACAATGGCCTTTCCTCCTTGCCGCCTGCCAAGTCACAAATTGGCCACCTCTAACCACAAAGGAAAGGGAAGCCATATTAAAAACCACACAAGGAGGGGAATTCTGGGAAATGTAGTCTCTTCCTCGCCTTCTACATGCTCCTGATCAAAAGCCTGTACAATGATGTGTTGTTCTTAAACTCCTTAACAAGGTATTACACAATGCAGCCCCTTCGAGCCCCACAGACCTTCAGATTACACTTTGTGCTCTGGGCACACTGGCCTCCTTTTGGTTCCTTGAAAAATGGTGGTTTCTGACCAGATGGCTTAGGAGCTTCCCTCTTTGGCTGTATCCTTTCTCCTATGACGATATGGCAGTGGTTTAAATGCACACACACATATACATACATGTATTTGGAGAGAGAGAGATATATGCACATATATATACACACCCATAATATACCTCCAAAAAGACAAATCTAGGTTCTAAAACAAGCATCTCTGGGAGTCAGAAGTGGAGCACAAAACCAGTGTGGTGAGTGGCGCTAAACCATAAGCTTGCCGGGCCCAGATCCGGAAGTAGCTGATGGCAGCCAGGGTGTGGTTTCTGAGAGGTAATGGGCACTAAAAGTGTGTGCTTGAGATGGGGAGCCTGAAAATCTCAGGTGGGTAACTCCTGAAAGAAGGCTGCCAGTTGTTGTCCACACTTTCCCCGGGCTACAGCTTGTACCAAGCAATAGGTCTAAGGACACAGGAGGACTAGATGTCGCCTGGAATCCAGGCACCGAAGCAGGCCACCTGCTGCTATACCCCCAATATCTTCTCAGGGCCAGGGCTCAGCATCCCCACACAAAGCCTGGTTCTGGCCTGAGGGACTAGATGGAGAACACCACAAAGCAGCTGGACAAGGAAAGACAAGCATAGAAGGAGAAGACCAAATATTCTTTTACTCAAAATGAGATTACAAGTGAATACCCGAGCTAAGGCTTATAGCTTACGGTCAGAGGCGAGTGAGGTTCTAGCACTCCTGATAGAAGGTTGGGATGGAGGGATAGAAATTCACAAATGTCTGACTCTAACAGAGACTACTGTGCACCTTCTAGAGACTCTCCTTCCTTAGGAGCCCCATCTTGTTTAGTAACAAAATCCTGGGCCAGGCAACGATATCCAGGCAAAAGAGGACTTTTTCCCGGCTTCCCTTGCTACTAGGTATTACCAAGTCTGGACAATGAGAAGCGAACAGAAGAGTTATGTAGAACTGCTGCAGATTCTCCTTAAAATGAAGGCAGAGGTTGCCTTATTTTTTTTTTTCTTCCTCACTTGCTCTTTCCTGTTGTTTGAACGTGGACACTGTGGCTGGGCACATTTGAGACCACCCAGTGACCCCGGGGACAGAAACTTCGTGTCAGAATGGTGGGGTAGAAAAAGGAGAAGTGATAATAACCCTCAGTATTGTTAAGATGGCAGGATTTCCCAAACTGAACTACAGATTCAGCTCAACCTCCATTAAATTCCTGCTGACATTCTTGCAGAAATTGACACACTGATCACAAAGTTGATATGGAAACGCAAGGACCCAGGACCGTCAGAACAATCTTGAAAAGAAGAATAACCAAAGTTGAAGACTCACGCTTACTGATTTCAATACTTACTGTAAACTTTGGGTTAGGCAATGTTTTCTTAGATATGACACCAAAAGCACCAAGAATAAAAAGAGAATGGATGAATTGAACTTTATCAAAATTAAAAAGATTTCTGTGCTACCAAGGACACCATCAAGAAAGCAAAAAGACTTGCTTTCAAGAAACCCACAGAATGGGAGAAAATATTTGGATATAATATACCTAGTAAGAGACATGTACCCAGAATACCTAAAGAATGCCTACAACCAAATACCAAAAAGATAAGTAGCCCAACTTAAAAAAGGATGTGAACAGGCATGCATGGAACAGGCTCCAAAGAGTATGCAAAAATGGCCGATAAACACATGAAAAGATGTTCAACATCATTATCTCTCAGGGAAATGCAAGTCGAAACCACAATGAGATCCCAACTCACATTTACCCAGATGTTTATAATTAAAAACAAAGATAACAACTACTGTTGGCAAGGATGTGGAGAAATTACAACCCTCATACATTGCTGATAGGAATATAAATTGTATAGCAGGTGCTTTGACAAACAGTGTGGTAGTTCCTCAATAAGTGAAGCCTTGGGTACTGTTGGAGCTAGCGACTCACTTCTAGGTATACATCCAAGAGAAATGAAGTCCTATATCCGCATAAAAACTAGTATACATGGGGATAAAAGCTGGTGCAGCCACTCTGGAAAACAGTATGGCGGTTCCTCAAAAAACTAAAAATAGAACTACCCTATGACCCAGCAATTGCCCTACTAGGTATTTATCCAAGGGATACAGGTGTGCTGTTTCAAAGGGACACATGCACCCCAATGTTTATAGCAGCACTTTCACCAATAGCCAAAGTATGGAAAGAACCCAAATGTCCATCGATGGATGAATGGATAAAGAAGATGTGGTATATATATACAACGGAGTATTACTCGGCAATCAAAAAGAATGAAATCTTGCCATCTGCAACTACGTGGATGGAACTGGAGGGTATTATGCTGAGTGAAATTAGTCATTCAGAGAAAGACAAAAATCATATGACTTCACTCTTATGAGGACTTTAAGACACAGAACAGATGAACATAAGGGAAGGGACACAAAAATAATATAAAAACAGGGAGGGGGACAAAACAGGAGAGACTCATAAATATGGAGAACCAACTGAGGGTGACGGGAGGGGTTGTGGGAGGGGGGATGGGCTAAATGGGTAAGGGGCATTAAGGAGTCTACTGAAATCTTTGTTGCACTAGATGCTAACTAATTTGGATGTAAATTTAAAAATAAAATTAAAAGTAAAAATTAAAAAAAAAAAGCTTTTCTGCCAGATCACCTTGGCAATATTCTACATTAAAAAAAAAACTAGTATACAAAAGTGTATATTAGCAATAGCATATTATATCAATGTAATATATTATATTGGACAATATTATATATATAATATAAATTCATATATTAAGATATATTGCATATTATTATAATTATATATTAATAATATATTAGCACATCAAATAGAACATTATGCGAGTATAATATAAACAATACAATCTACAATGTTATATTAATTATACTCTGATATTGTAAAATATAATGTAGTTCAAATAATATGATATATGACATTATATTAATTATAACATTAGCGATATTATAGTAGCAATGAATAAATATAATAGCCTCAAAATGGAAACAAACCAAATATCCATCAACTAATGAGTGGATAAATAAAATGTGGTATGTCTATAAAATATGATTTGGCCATAAAAGGAGTAAGGTACTCATACACGCTACAACAAGAATGAAATGTGGAAAAATTGTGCCAAGTGAAAGAAGGCCACTCATGGAAGACCATATATTGTATGACTGCATTTCTGTGAAGTGTCCAGAATAGACAAATCAACACAGACAGAAGGTAGATGAGGGTTTTCCTGGTGCTGGTGGGGTGGAGAGACAGGGAGTGGGAGAGATAATGGAGAGTGATTGATAACGACTCCAGGGTTTCTTTTTGGGATGATGAAAATATCTTAAAATTAGCTTGGGGCGCCTGGGTGGCTCGGTCGGTTAAGCGTCTGACTTCGGCTCAGGTAATGATCTCACGGTCTGTGGGTTCGAGCCCCGCGTCAGGCTCTGTGCTGACAGCTCAGAGCCTGGACCTGTTTCAGATTCTGTATCTCCCTCTCTCTCTGCCCCTCCCCTGTTCACGCTCTGTCTCTCTCTGTCTCAAAAATAAATAAACGCTAAAAAAAAATTAAAATTAGCTTGTGGTGATAGCTGGACAACTCTGTGAGTATACTAAAAAAAAAAGTGAATTTTACATTTTCGATTGGTGAGTTTTGTGGTTTGTGCGTAATATCTCAATAAAACTGTTAAAAATCAGGGAAAGGATAAACTACTCAATAATGACACAATTAGTTAGCATTTAGAAAAAAATAGACCCTTACCTCACTCTATGCACAAAAATGAATTCTAGATGAATCAGGTGCCTAAGTACGACAAGCAAACATTTAATGCGTTTAGAACACAATCTTCATGACTGTAAGATAGAGAGGGATTCTTTAAATAAGATATAGAAAACACTAGTCGTCAAGAAATATTTTACTAAGTTGAATTAAAAGAAAAATTTCTGGGGCGCCTGGGTGGCTCGTTGGTTAAGCGTCTTGACTCTTGATTTCGGCTCAGGTCATGATCCCAGGGTTGTACTTAAGATTAAGATTCTCTCTCTCTCTCTCTCTCTCTCTCTCCCTCCCTCTCTCCCTCTGACAGTCTCCCCTATTTGCATTCGCGCTCTCTCTCTCAAAAAAAAAAAAAAAAATTGTGTCCATCAAAAGAAATCCAGGAATAAAGTTAAAATAAATCACAGTGAGAATATATCTGCCAACAGTATTTCTTTTTTTTTTTTTAATTTTTTTTTCAACGTTTTTTATTTATTTTTGGGACAGAGAGAGACAGAGCATGAACGGGGGAGGGGCAGCGAGAGAGGGAGACACAGAATCGGAAACAGGCTCCAGGCTCTGAGCCATCAGCCCAGAGCCTGACGCGAGCCTGACATGGGGCTCGAACTCACGGAGCGCGAGATCGTGACCTGGCTGAAGTCGGACGCTTAACCGACTGCGCCACCCAGGCGCCCCAACAGTATTTCTTAAACAAAGATCAGTGTCCAGAATTTATAAACAGCTCCAACAAACTTCATTAGTAATCAGGCAATGCAAATTAAAACCACAGTCAAGGGGCCCCCTGGGTGGCTCAGTCGGTTGGGCATCCGACTTCAGCTCAGGTCATGATCTCACTGCTCCTGAGTTCGAGCCCCCGTCGGGCTCTGTACTGACAGCTCGGAGCCTGGAGCCCACTTCTGATTCTGTCTCCATCTCTCTGCCCCTCCCCTGCTCGGGCTCCGTCTCTGTCTCCCTCACAAATTTGAAAAATAAAACTTAAAAAAAAAAATTAAAACCACAGTCAAATGCTGCTAACCATCAGACAGGCAAATATATTCAAGTCTGATGAGAAAGATAAATACCATATGGTTTCGCCTATATGTGGAAGCTAAAGAAAAAAAACCCCAAATGAATAAGCAAACAAAAAGCAGAAAGAGACCTATAAATACAGAGAACAAACTGGTAATTGCCAGCGGGGAGGGGTGGGGGATGGGCAAGATGGGGGCAGGGCAGTGGGAGATGCAGGCTTCCGGTCATGGCATGAGTAAGTCGAGGGAAGAAAAGGCACAGCATAGGGAATGTAGGCAATGATGTTGTCACAGCGTTGTACGGTGACAGATGGCAGCTGCACGTGTGGTGAGCCCAGCAGGACATATAAGTTGTCCAGTAACTATGTTGTGCACCTGTATAACCTTTCCCCGCGCTGGGACCATTCCACACACGGTCTGGTTGCTAGGCTTCTCTCTCATGCATAAACATTTACGGGGACATATTCTTTGATCTAATGCTCCTACTTTTACTAATTTTCCCCCAAAAGGCAATTATACTAGTAAGAGGAATCTTAAAAATCATAGGGGTGCAGATGATGCAAGCGATATTTCTTAAGCTTTGAAACAACACTTGTATCCATAGTAAAAAGAAGTAAATCATGCATGAGACCGATATGCACACGACTCAGAACAGTGTTGTTAACCGAGAGGAGAGAGGGAGAGAAAGACAAATGAGGACTAGGGGCAGGCATACAAGGTAATTTCAATTGTAGCTCTAAATTTTTACCTTTTCAAAATAGAATAGAGCGGGGCGCCTGGGTGGCGCAGTCGGTTAAGCGTCCGACTTCAGCCAGGTCACGATCTCGCGGTCCGTGAGTCCGAGCCCCGCGTCGGGCTCTGGGCTGATGGCTCAGAGCCTGGAGCCTGTTTCTGATTCTGTGTCTCCCTCTCTCTCTGCCCCTCCCCCGTTCATGCTCTGTCTCTCTCTGTCCCCAAAATAAATAAACGTTGAAAAAAAAAATTAAAAAAAAACAAAACAAAACAAAATAGAATAGAGCAAAATAAGATTTGTTAAATGTGGGGCAGTAGGTTCACAGCCACTCTGTCATCTTAAAAAATACTTCTGTATATTTTGGGGCCCCTGGGTGGCTCAGTCGGTTCAGTATCTGACTCTTGATTTCGGCTCAGGTCATGATCTCACGGTTCGAGAGTTCAAACCCCATATCCGGCACTGCGATGACAGTGCGGAGCCTCTTGGGATCCTCTCTCTCTCTCTGTGTCTTTCCCCTACTTGCCCTCTCTGTCTCTCTCAAAAATAAATAAATAAGCTAACAAATTTTTCTGTATATTTAAATTTTCCATTCTGAAAACAAAAATGCAACATGTAATTTTTTTAACTGGCTCTTTTCTGCTTCCTGGCCTTCACTTGTATAGGTCCCTCTACCTGGATTCTTCACACAGTGGTTAACAGCAGGGGTATTAAGGGGCACCTGGGTGGCTCAGTCAGTTAAGCGTCCAACTCTTGATTTCGGCTCAGTTCATGATCTCACCGTTCGTGGTTCAAGCCCCCCATCAGGCTCTGCAATGACAGTGCAGAGCCTGCTTGGGATTCTCTGTCTCCCTCTCTCTCTGTCCCTCCCCTGCTCTCTCTCTCTCTCTCAAAAAGTAAATAAATAAACTTTTGTTTATTTTTGAGAGAGAGAGAGACAGAGAGAGAGTGGGGGAGGAGCAGAGAGAGAGGGAGACAGAATCTGAAGAAGCTGTCAGCACAGACCCCGATTCAGGGCTCGAACCCATGAATCGTGAGATCATGACCTGAGCTGAAGTCGGGTGCTTAATTGACTGAGCCACCCAGATGCCCCAATAAAGAAATAAACCTAAAAAAAATAATAAACTTAAAATAAATAAACTTAAAATAATAAATAAATAAATATTTATTTATTAATAAATATTTATTTATTAATAAATAAATAAACTTAAAAAAAAAAGAGCAGGGGTGTTGAGGCACACTGCTTGGACTTGAATCCCAGTGCTGAGTTGACTTAAGGAGAGATTCTTAAATTCACTGCCTCAGTTTTTCTCCTGAACTTTGAGTATAATAATAGCATTGAGCTCACAGGGTTGTCATAAGGATTAAATGCGGCCACTAGACAGAGAGCACTAGAACAGTGCCTATAAGCATTTAATAATGTCTTCCATTGCCATCATCATCATCAATATCACCATTATGATGAAATCTCTTTGGTCACCTCTTATTCACCCTCCATATTTTTGAGGTCAGTTAAAATGCTACTTTTTTTTTTTTTAGAGAGTGTGTCGTCAGCAAGCAGGGGAGAGGGACAGAGGGAGAGAAAGAGAGAGAAAGAGAGAGAGAGAGAGAGAGAGAGAGAGAATCTCAAGAAGGCTGCGTGCTTCATCATTGTTGAAGTCCAATTTACCTATTTGGTTGTCGCCACTCATGTTCTTGGTGTCGTATCTAAGAATTCGTTCAAAATCAGAGGTCATAAAGATTCACCTCTATATTTTCTTCTAAGAATTATATTATATTGTTTTGGCTCTTATATTTACATCATTGATCCACTTTGAGTTCATTTTTATATATGATGTGAGGAAGGGATCCAACTCCATTCTCTCGCATGTGGATATTCAGTTGTCTCAGCACCATTTGTTGAAGAGAATGTTCTTTCTCCAGTTGGTGGTCTTGACAACCTTGCTGAAAATCAATAGACGGAGGAGTTTATTTCTGGGCTCTCAATTACATTCCACTGATCTATAGGTCTATCCTGATGCCAGTTAATGTAGCTTTGTAGTACATTTTGAAATCGGGAAGCTGGAATCCTCCAAGGTTGTTTTTTGCAAAGAGGCAAAACCCTCAGCAAAATACTGGCAAGCTGCATCTAATGGCACATTAAAAGAAGTATACTCCATGACCATATAGAATTTATCCAAAGAAAGCAAGGGTGATTCAACATAGGAAAATCAACCAATATCATACCTGATATTAACAGAGTGAAGACAAAATATATTCACGTCTATATCCAAAAAGGATATTGGTCTGCAGTTTTCTTGTGGTGTCTTTGTCTGGTTTTGCTAGCACGTCAATTCTGATTTCGTAGAATGAGTTAGGAAATACCCCCCTTTTTCTATTTTTAGGAACAGTTGGAGAAAGACTGATGTTAGTTTTTCTTTAAAGGTTTGGTGGAACTCACCAATGAAGCCACTCAGTCCTGGGCATTTATCTGTTGGGAGATTTTTGATTTCTGGTTTAATCTCTTTATTTTATACAGATCTTTTCAGATTTTCTATTCCTTCCTGAGGCAGTTTTCGGCAGTTTGTGTTTTTCTAGGGATTTTTCCGTTTCGTTTCATTTGTCCGTGTTACTTAATTTGTTGGTGGAACATCGTATATGATATTCTCTTACAATCTTTTTTATTTCTATAAATTCACGAGTAATATCCCCACTTTCATCTGATTTTAGTTATTTATGTGTTTTCTTTTTTTCTTAGTACAGCTAGGGCTTTGTCAACTTTGTTATCTTTTCAAAGAACTAACATTTGCTTTTAGCATGCATTACTTTAAATAGATATATAATATAGTATATAGATAACACATACTATATCTTTATATGGATGTATGCCTGCACTGCATTGCAAATGAGTTGTCCTCTCCACACTTGTTCTTTCCTCACCACCAAGTATTATTTATGGTTCTTATAAAGCCAGCAGCGGTTGGGCACATCTTCAACTAGCCATACTTGGGAAGGGTCTTTCTATCTTCCATCACCCACCGCCCATCCAGAGGGAGGCCTCAGTCACGTCCTCCAATCAGAATCTCTGCCACATCCAGATTTGCGGGTTTCTTCTCATGCCACCAGCACCTGCAAAGAACACTATTTGAGTTGTTTTCAGATGGCTACAACATTATGCCCCTCCCTGGGACACCTCAGAAACCACACTCAAATGGTAGCTGTCAGAGGTGGGAGAGGAGTAGTTATGGCTTCTACTGCCATGTATGAAACCTCATCCTGTAGGTATTCACCCATCCTCCTCTTACTCACCACGCCTTGCGGGGAGGGCAGGTGATGGCGGCGACAGTGAATTCTAGCTTCTGATTCCCCAGAACCAGCCCCCGTCCCACACTGTTGCAATGTCCTGGGGGTCTCTAAAAATGCCTTCCACGTACTGTGTCCTGACCCATCCCCAGCCATAGCTTTCTCCCCAGAGCAGACCACCTCCGAGACCAAGATCTGAGTCTAGTCGCAGAGTAGTTTAAAACACTGGGCTGTAGAATACAAGATTATCTCCCTTCCTCCCTACCTCAGGTTCAAATGACATCCTCTTAAGTCACTTGAGAGGGCTTTTCAGCAGCTGGATGTACTAAAGATTTTGACTTCACTTCTATTTTCCAAAGTTTATTTGGCCTTAAGGTATGGAAAACATCCAATCTGCTACCTTTACACTTCTTTATGATTTTTCTTTCTTTTTCTTTTTCTTTCTTCCTTTCTTTCTTTCTTTCTTTCTTTTCTCTTTCTTTCTTTCTCTCTTTCTTTCTTTCTCTCTTTTTTCTTTCTTTCTCTCTTTCTTTCTTTTCATCACATACCCTTGTCTATTCTTGGTTCACTTGGAAATGGTGAACTTGGAAGAGGAGGAGGGAAGCATCCATGTCTGACTTCTCTTACCTGACACTTTGGCTTTCCAAAAGCCATTTGCAGTTTCCAGGCTTTCTTGCTGTCATGTTACCTTGTGGCTTGAGTCAAAAACAGTGGAAATAATTTGTGTTATTTTTACCCTAGAAATATGCGCAGAGCATGTAGGAATGTATAACGGTGCTTTTTCCATGGGTATCACATTCGTCGAGATCACTGTTTTTAACCCATACTGAACATGTAAAATCCTAGAACTCGCTGATCTATTTTAGTAGGTCACAGGAAGCATGCAAACCGTAGAAACCACAATCAACCAAAACATCTGTGTTGAAAAAAGGGCAAGAATTTATCTCCTAAGGGTGGCAACCGAACAAATCCCATCACAAATAAGTAAGGGAGTTAGTTGGAAGGGGAGTCATCAAAGTAACCTGAGGCTGGTTGATAAACTTTCCCCGTCTTCTTGATCAAGTGAGAACCTAGTGACAAAAAAAAAAAAAGAAGTTTGACTTAACTGACTTAATAGCTGAGTGATTATTAACGATGCTCCCCCAGATCCACTCTGATTTACCAGGAAGCTGACACCTGTTGGCTACGTCAGCTGGACTCCAGCTTCTCCCTCTTCTTGTTGGGTTCGGGCACTGGCAGGAGGTCAGAGGACTTCTCTTCTTGCTCTCCTCCTGCCCTGTGGAAGTTCTAGCAGCAGCTGGGTCCTTCTATCTCCAGCTCGCAACGGGGATTGGGCGATATTTATTCGTTTGGCCCTTCAAGCGTAGGGTAAGAGTTCCCACTAGTCTTTGGACTTCTCGCCACCTATTGGTTCTCTTCACACTGCCCACCCTTCCATACGTTCGCTCAGCCTTACGCTGGGTCTTCGAATTGTCGTCCGAATGTGCCTTCCGTCTGAATCTGTGCCTTCAGATTCAGATTCTGGCTCTGCCACCCCCCTATCTCTCTGCCTCTCTCTGTTTATAAAGCAAGGCTGGAGTCGGTGATGTCTAGTGCGAAGACAGAAATCAACAAGGGCAAAATTCTGGGGCCTTGACCTTCCCCATCGCAAACTGTCCCAAAGGAACCAGCAGCAAGAGGCCCCAGTGAGGGCATTCCATAAAGTGGGCACAGACCCAGCATCGCTGGGTGAGTACGATCTGTTTTACCATTGAAATCTCAGAAAGACCCTTCTGACCACATTAGGGACCAAGTGGAGAACTTTTCATGTCCCTGACCACGCCAGGAGCTGTCTTCTAAGGAGAGACCTGAGGCCCTTCTTTCTTCGCACAAAAACCAGGTCGTATGCAGGATACATGGTTACAACAAATGGAAATCCAGAAGGGCCCCCCAGATTTCACGGAGTGTTTTATTGTTGTCGTTAGCCACTGTTCTGTTGAGTGCCTACTTCATACCAGACACTATACTAGTTGCTTTGTATCCATTGAAGCCCCACCGACCCCGGAGGCCTCGTTATTCCCAGTTTATAGTTGGAGAAGTCAAAGCTTAGAGATACGCCAAGGCACAAGCATAGGCACTCAGATCTCCTGAATCCCAGAAAGTGTGTGGAGCCAACTCAGGTGACCCAATGTTCCCTCTGGGACCTGAGGAATATTCCTAAGTACAATTGCCTAAATTGCAGAATTCGCCCTGTCTTTGTCTTTCCTTTTTTTATTGTGACAAAACAAACATAACACATTACGTTTGCGTCACATGAACTCTTACGATGTCTCTTTGTCTTTTTTTATTGTGGCAAAACAAACGTAACACCTTATGTTTGCGTCACATAAACTCTTACGATTTTAACCACTTTTGAGTGTACGGTTCAGTGGCGTTAAACACGCTTGTGACATTGTGCAGCCGTCACCATCATCCATCCCCAGAACTCGTCTCATTTCGTAAAACCAAAGCTCTGTACCCATGAAACATGAGCTCCCCATTCGTCCCTCACCCAAGCCCCTGGCATCCACCGTCCTACTCTCTGTCTCGACGGTTTTGACTAAGTATCTCATGTCTCATGTAAGAGGACTCATCTGGTCTTTTTTGTGACTGGCTTATTTCACTTGGCATAATGTCTTCAAGGTTCTTCCGTGGTGTAGGCTATGTCAGGATTTTCTTCTTTTTGAAGACCGAATAATATGCCATAGTATGCGTGTGCCGCATTTTGCTCGTCCATTCATCCACGTTGGAGCTCTCGTAAATAATATGGCTATCAACATGGGCATATAAAGATCTCTTCAAGACCCTGCTTTCAGTTCTTTTGAGTACATAACCAGAAGTGGAATTGTCAGATCCCATAATAATTCTACTTTTACATTTTGGGGGAACCACCACACCGTTTCCTACAGCAGCAGTACCATTTTTACATCCCCATAAGAGTAAGCAAAGGTTTCTGTCTGTCCACACCCTCCCCAACACTTGTTATTTTCTGTTGTTTGGATAGTGGCCATCCTGATGAAGTGTTGTCTCATTGTAGCTTTGATTTCCATTTCCCTGATGATCAGTGGTATTGAGCATAGCACGTGCTTCTTGGCCATTGGTGTATCTTCTTTGAAGAAATGTCGATTTGAGTCCTTTGCCCAGTTTTGAATTGAGTTGCTGTTTAGTTGTTGAGTTTTAGAAGTTCTCTGTCTAGTTTCAATACAGCTTCTCCTGAAAAAAATGTCCCAAGTGCCTTTGAGAAGAACACATAATGCTATTATTCTTGGATAGAGTACTCCATGTAAGTCTGTTAGATCCAGTTGGCTTATTGCGTGTTCAAGTCCTGTGCTTTCTTATTCATCTTCCATCTGGCTGTTCTATTCATTATCAAGAACAGGGTATTGAAATCTCCAACTATTATTGTGCAACTGTCTTTTTCTCCCTTCAGTCCTGTCAGTTTTTGCTTCATATATTTTGATGACCTGTCATTAGGTATAGATACTCATAATTGTTATGTCTTCTGACTGTATTGAACCCTGTAATATACAACATCTGTCTTGATCTTCTGTAAGCTTTTTTTTGATGTAAAGTCTATTTTGTCAGGGCCTCCTGGTTGGCTCGGTTAAGGGTCTGACTCTTGATCTCAGCTCAGGTCTTGATCTCAGGGTCATGAGTTTGAGTCCCACGTTGGGCTCTGTGCTGAGTGTGAAGCCTGCTTAAAATAATAATAATAATGATAATAATTATTATTGTTATAATAAATAAAGGCTATTTTGTCTGACATTGGTATAGTCATCCCTGCTCTCTTTTGTTTAATATCTTTTAGTTAATATTTTTCTCCATCCTTTCACTTTCAATATATTTGTGTTTAGACCAAAAACGAGTCTCATGTTGACAACATATAGTTAGATCAGGTTTTGTTTTGTTTTGTTATTCATTCTACCATCTCTCTATCTTTTGATTGGAGAATTTAATCCATTTACATTTAAAGTAATTACTGATAAGGAAGGACTTAGTTCTGTCATTTGGCATTTTTTCCTATGTGCACACTTACAGGTTTTTTTGTCCCTTTTTTCCTGCCCTACTGTCTTATTTTGTATTTGGTTGATTTCTTTGTAGCGAAATATTTAAATTCCCTTTTATTTCCTTTCGTGTATGTTCTAAAGCTATTTTCTTTGTAGTTACCACAGAGATCACATATAATATCCCAAGGATATAACATTCTAGTTTAAATTTTTTTTTAACATTTGTTTATTATTGAGAGACAAAGACAGACAGAGCATGAGCAGGGGAGGGGCAAAGAGAGAGGGAGACACAGAATCCGAAGCAGGCTCCAGGCTCTGAGCTGTCAGCCCAGAGCCCGGCGCGGGGCTCGAACTCACGGACCGCGAGATCATGACCTGAGCTGAAGTCGGATGCTTAACCGACTGAGCCACCCAGGCGCCCCCATTCTGGTTTAAATTTATACCAGTTCGACATCAACAACACACAAAACCCCGCTCTTTTACGGCTCTGTCCTCACCCCCTTTGGTGGTTAGTGTCACAGAATTACATCTTTATACATGTGTGCCAAGGGGAGTGGGTGGGGCACGGATAGCTGCTACTGTGCCAAGAGCTAAAAATGACCAAAGTTAACTGCAATTGATCATCCAAGCCTTCCCCTGACCGTTGCAGGGCCTTCAGTAGACTCCAGAGTTCTGGAATGGTTAGGTCAGACAGATTCTGTCGGTACAATTGTTGCCTGGATAGGGAGAGAGATTTCTGGTGCTTTCCATGCTACTCTCTTCCCAGACTCTCAGTGGTGTTTTCTTTTATAAAAACTTCTTTCTGGAGAGTGGAACCTACAATACTTGAGGCCCTTCTTGCTAAGGACATCTCTAATACAAGAGACAATTTTGCATTCCCTTTTCATTAAAAATCTGTACCTGGATAAAATTTCCAATCGGATCCCAAATCCATTGTGGATGGTCACACGAAACTCTTCATATTGTCTCCACCATCACCCACGGCCCCCCTCTTGGCATTTATCCTCTGAAGAATGAAGTTCTGTTGTGCTCATTTCATGCAAATTATCACCGGCAGAAGAGAGGAGGAAGATTTCCAGATAGAGAGACCCACAAGATAACCCCAGAGTCGTTAGACACAGGAGCAGATGTACAGGGCGTGCTTGACTCATACTCAAGGTTGCATAAGTAAGATTTCAAAAGTAATATTACTCTGAAGTCCTCAACCTAGGGTATAGGGTTCCTGGCTGGGAAAGAAGAACTGTATCACTATTGTGTGTGGGTTTTTTTTTTTTCTTAAAATTTTTAACATTACTTGCCCGTGTATCTCCGCCTTCTTTTTTGCAGGAAACATTATTTCCTTCTTCTGCACACCAAGTTTCTACCTCCAGATCTCTTCGGTTCAGTTGCTGGGAAGCCTGACGCTCCAGGGCCACTTGGGAGAAGCCATCCACTGGTGAGTTGGGGGTGCTTTTATTTATTTATTTATTTATTTTCATTATTTTATGAGTCACAGGCTGAAAGCATCCCGACGCTGGAGATGTAGGGATGGGAGCACCCTGAGGGCTGCATAGCGCAGGCTCCTGGGGGATCGTCTTCATGGAGGAAAGGGTGGAGGGTGGTGTGTGCACCAGGATCATTGGAGAGGCTCTGATAGCAGTGAACAAGTTCAGAGCAGGCTGAGACCCCCCCGCCACGGGGCTCAGGTGAGAGGACAGCACGCTGAAGAAGACAGGAGAGTAAGGATGCTCAGGCTACTGCCCCTCACTCTGCCCTCCCCAGCCTCCAAGGGCTTGAAAGAACTGGAACTTTCTATCCCAAATACTACCCGCCCCCATATTCCATATATGTGATGGTCCAGGCCCTGAACCACAATGGGCCCCTTGCCTCAATTCAGGACAGCCACGGAGGCTGAAGTGAGGAACCTCTTTTTCTGAGAGGCGGCTTTTTACTGATTCAGGATGTGTCCTGCCACTTGAAAGCGGCACCTTGCTAAGGGTCTGCTGTGCTAGGAGCTAGGTGTGCTGGAGTGACTGGGGAGAAGCAGTGTGGGAAGAGGCGGCTGGTAGTTGAGAAGCCAGTGCAGGTAAACAAAGCGGAGAGGAGGCAAGGTGGAAGCGGTCAGAGCAACCGACTTCCTCGCGCTCCGTCCTCTCCCCCCACCAACCCCCGTTCTGAACCACCAGAGGGTCTGGGTTGTGCATTTCTGACTACAGACTTCCTGTGTGCTGCTGAAACCCAGCCTTTGAGAACCATGGGTCTAGTGCACACTTTCCTACCCAGATGAGGAGGCTAACCCTGTGGTTGGTTACAGAACAGCCCAGAGGGTGTGCTGCAGTTAAGGGGCTGTGTGCAAGGACCCCCCGTATCAGGTCTCCCGCTGCATTACCTGGGAGGCTAGTCCACAGTGGGGCATCGCGTTTCTCGGTAGCTTGCAGCCTGCTAGTTTTCTGTCATTCATTTACCGAAATGGTATTTCTTCAGCAGCCTCTGGGTGCCAGCTCAGGCTCAGGGGCACCAAGATCTCTCTTTGCAAGGCGAATCCCTAAGCCCTCATGGCATTTATTTTCTAGTAAAGTGTGTGTGTGTGTGCGCGCGCGCGTGCGCGCATGAGTGGGGCATGCTCGTGTGGGTGAGTATGTGGGCTTTAAAATTTTTTTTTCTTTTTCAACGTTTTTTTTTATTTATTTATGGGACAGAGAGAGACAGAGCATGAACGGGGGAGGGGCAGAGAGAGAGGGAGACACAGAATCGGAAACAGGCTCCAGGCTCCGAGCCATCAGCCCAGAGCCCGACGCGGGGCTCGAACTCACGAACCGTGAGATCGTGACCTGGCTGAAGTCGGACGCTTAACCGACTGCGCCACCCAGGCGCCCCTAGTGTGTGGACTTTAAATCCAAATGCCAAAGAATTTCTGTTCAAGGCATGCAAGGATACCTAGAAAATCATTACCGGTTCTGCGTCCGTCTCTGTGCTCCCAGCCTGGGAAGAGAAGCTCCTGGGGTCTTTTTGTAACTGAAGAGCCCCACGTTCAAAATCCAGCTCAGCTATCACTTGTCCTGTGAATCTGGGGAAGTCGTTTAACTCATCCGTGCCCGAATTTCGAATTTCTGCACCGTAAAGATGTGTGAACACGTGCTCACAAAATTATTGCAAAGAGTAAATTAAGTAACGCGGGCAAAGCACGTAGCACAGCACCTGGAGCTCGAGGAGCCCTCAGTTTAACGATCCCAGGTGTCATCCTTGTGGTGGATACGTTGCTTTTCTTCCCAAACTGGATTAGAGGTCTTATTTAGTTGCTGCAGATTTCCAACAACCTGGCTTAGTGAAATGCAAAACCTAGAAGTATCGATCACAAGAGGAACTGAAGAATAAGGGCGTGCACAAAGAGAAAAACCAATTCCCAGCCACTACCAGGAAAAAGAATCGGCTTTCTTGGGACTATTGATGGCAGACGTCAGACTCGGTATAAAGACTTTCACGCAGTCTCTCAACGGACATTTCTTGGTGCCTCCTGTAGCCAGAGGCTATCCTAAGAGCCGGGGACAGGAACGTGAGCTGGACCTCAGGGAGCACACGATGGAAGGTCGTGTGATAAGGGCCTGTCGAGAGGCAAGCACGGTTTCATGAGCCGCTCTCGTAAATCGATTGAGAGGGGAGGAGGGTTTGGCTTCACGGAGAAAGGGAATCGGAGCAGCTGGCGAATGGCCGGGAGCTCCCGAGTCTGGGCCAGGACGTTGCCTCCGAGGTCCCGCCACATACAGATCGCGGGGCTGCTGGCGGCTTTCAGCAGAGGAGCGCCCGACCTCCCAGCGCGGGGCCGGGCAAGACAGGTGGAAACGGAGCGCGGTCAGGAGCAAGCCGCGTGCAAGGCGAGACGACGGCAACGATGGGGCGAGCAGCGTCCGAGGCCAGGCGGTAGGGGCCGGCAGGGGGGCCAGACCCGGAGGTGTTTACGGGGTGAAGTTCACTAGACGCGACAGAGGTCGCACAGAGCCCGTCCCCGCTCCGGGCGCTGCGCTGGGTCCTCCTCTTCGCTCATCCCTGCGGCCACTCAGCAGAGTTAGCGTTTTATACATTAAGAGACTGCGAATCGAGGAAGTAGTTCGCCCCAAATACCACAACTCGTAAGTCGTCGGAGGCAGGATTTGAACCTGGGTCTGTTGGTTCCTGAGGCCTGCTCCCAGCCTTCTGAAGACGAGGGACCCGGGACAATGCCCACTCCCGCTTCCTGGACAGTCAAGGATAGTAGCCAAGATAAGGAGTCCACCAGCTGAAGGATGCTTCCGGGGGTGTTGGGTTCGGGGTGGGTTGAATGTGAGGTACCTGTATCATGCCCACTTTGCTCACTGCTGTATCTCCACTACCTAGAATGCAGCATGGCTCACAGTAGGTGCTCAATAAATGCTGGTCAAATGAGTGAGTTCCTATATGCAGGAGGCAGTAGGAAACTCAACTCTGAGAGGCAGGGGTTGAAAGTTGAGACCAGAAGCCAGCGCTTCGGGCAGCATTGGCATTCGGGGGGCCTAAAGCCCTGTGATTACACCACACAACTCAGCAAGAACTTTGGGGTGAGAATAAAGAGACAGCGGGTAACGAGGCGGCAGCCAAGGATCGTGCCCGGGGATTCTCGCAGTGTAGACGGGGGAAGGAGACACCAACGAAGAAAATGAGTAAGAAGGTGCGAGACAGGCACTAACCTCCCGGAAGCCAGGCGAGTTTGTGTTTTTTCCCAAAGGTTTAGCAATTTTGAGAGAGGGAGGGAGAGGCAGGGAGAGAGAGAGAGAGAGAGAGAGAGAGAGAGAGAGAGAATCCCAAGCAGGCTCTGTGCCATCAGCACAGAGCCCGAGGCGGGGCTCGACCTCACAAACCGAGATCACGACCTGAGCTGAAATCAACAGTAAGATGCTCAACCGGCTGAGCCCCCCAGGAGCCCCCAAAATGAGTTTTAAATGGAAGAACCTAACAGACGGGTCCGATGCTCAACGAGGATAAGGCTGAAGGAGAGCCAGGCATTGAGCAGTGGGATTGTCGCTGCAATCTTGCAGGAGAAGCTTTGGCAGGGTGACGGAGGCAGAGGGTGGACAGGGGTGTCGGCGAACACGCTCTCGGTTTTCCAGCCACATAGCATGGAACGCACCGTAGCTTACAAACAAGGCTTTATTTATTTATTTTTTTCAGAGGATGGGCTGTTCAAGGCCAGGGCTTACGACTTGGTGATGCTGGGACTCTGCCTCGTTTTGCTCCGTCCTCTGAGTCTTTTGTTCAGGGTCCCAAGCACCAGGCCCTCACAAGACAAGCCGCAGAGGCAGAAGGGGCCGGGGGGCCAGGCCTTCTCCTGCTTCTCTCCCGTCAGAGGAGAGCATTACCAGGGACCCCCTGGCAGGGTCCCCTTCCACAATGCCATCCAGGAGGGGGTCACGGGCCTGCGCAGCCCGGCAGAGGAGGTAGGAAAAAAAAGCAAGTATGCAGCGAGGGGAAACTTTGTAATAAGAGTCGGGCTTTGTGGGAAGGCCCGGGGTGTTGAGAAACAGCCGGAGGGTCGACAAGCGGTATCTGCTGGAAGGAGTAAAGGGAAGTGATCGACGGGCGCGTGCGAGCTTTCAAGGTGACGGCCGCGAAAGGAAGACGAACGCTGGGCCGGGGCTGGAGGGGAGCGGGGACATTTTTAATATCGGGGACGGCGGCCGATACGCGGTGTGTGATCATTTCGTCCTCTGATTACAGGGCGGAGGAAGATGGGCGACAACGACACGCTCGCCCTGTTCAGCTACCCCATGCTGTCCACACCCCAGTCTCTGTTCACAACCGGCAACCAGGGGGGCAACGAGGAACCCACCACCAATTACGACTACGATTACAGCGCACCGTGCCAGAAAACCGACGTGAGGCAGAACGCGGTCCGGCTCCTGCCTCCGCTCTACTCACTCGTGTTCCTTTCCGGCTTCGTGGGCAACCTGCTGGTCGTCCTCATCCTCATCAACTGCAAAAAGCTGAGGGGCATGACTGACGTCTACCTGCTCAACCTGGCCATCTCCGACCTGCTCTTCCTGTTCACCCTCCCCTTCTGGGCCCACTATGCCGCCAACGGGTGGGTCTTCGGGGACGTGATGTGTAAGACGGTCACCGGACTCTATCACGTCGGGTACTTTGGCGGAAACTTCTTCATCATCCTCCTGACCGTCGATAGGTACCTGGCTATCGTCCACGCTGTGTTCGCTTTAAAGGCCAGGACGGTCACCTTTGGGGCGGTGACAAGCGCGGTCACCTGGGCGGTGGCCGTGGTCGCCTCTCTGCCGGGGTGCGTCTTTAACAAGTTGCAGTGGGAGGACTCTTTTTACTCCTGCCGCCCCTCTTTCCCACCAGGATGGAAGACTCTCCACGCGGTCACGAGGAGCGTCTTGGGCCTGGTCCTGCCCCTGCTCGTCATGATCGTCTGCTACTCGGCCATCCTCAGGACCCTGTTCCGGTGTCGGCAAGAGAAGAAGAAGCACAGGGCCGTGAAGCTCATTTTCGTGATCGTGATCGCTTACTTTCTCTTCTGGGCCCCCAACAACATCGTCCTCCTGCTGAGCACCTTCCCGGAGTCCTTTGGCCTCAATAACTGCAGTAGCTCCAACAGACTGGACCAAGCCATGCAGGTGACGGAGACCCTGGGAATGACGCACTGTTGCATCAACCCCATCATCTACGCCTTCGTCGGGGAGAAGTTCAGAGGCTACCTCTTGGTGTTCTTCCAAAAGCACATCGCCAGGCGCTTCTGCAAACGTTGTCCTGTCTTCCAGGGAAAGGTCCCCGACAGAGCGAGCTCGGTTTACACCCGATCCACCGGAGAGCAGGAAATCTCTGTCGGCTTGTGACCTGGGCCAGGTGTTTGTACACAGCCTAGGGGCGGGAGTGACCCTTTTAAAAAGGAAGTTACTGTCATAGAGGGCCTAAGAGTCATCCGTGTACCTGGCATCTATCCCACCATTTAAGCCCGTCACGTCTGGAAAGCCGAATCAGTATATGTTGATGACATAGCAAACCTCCTCACCTCCCCTCCGCACACAACAACTTATTGGCAAACTCTTCCTTTGCTGCAAAAATTTCATTATAGAAAAAAAAAAATCCCCAGAGAACTGCTAATTCTTGAGTTCGGTGACCCGAACAGGAATAACAAAACCAATCAAGATGCATATTGTACGGTTTCTGATCTGCTCGAGGCAACAGGTGCAGGTTGTTAAGTGCGCTGAAAGCAGGTGCTTGTGGGTGATCTGTTAAGAAACGAGCTCTTCCAAGAGCGATCTCCCCTCCAGGGTGTGGTTGGTAAGTTCCACAGGCGATCAGGACCGGGTGAGAGCTGCGAAGGCTTCTTCAGGGAGAAGGGGAGAGGGGAGGAAGGTTAGCTCCAGGCCTGCAGGCCCCGCACATGTGCGGGGCGGCTCTGCGGTGGGGGGTCGGCACTGGCTGGGGAGAGGCAAGGCGAGCCCGGACCATAGGGAGCGTGCACAGCACCGCTTGTCAAAGCCAGAGCAGAGCGGGGGGGTGGGGGGGTGGGGGGGGTGGGATCCCCGGCCACTGTCGCCGGAAGCTCGTTGCGCGGCCGAACGATGGCCTAGAAAGGTGAGCCTTTAGGTAGGGTGAGGCGAGGAGGCTTTCCATGTAGGTCCGGGCACCAGGGATGGGGACACCCTTGCAGCATGCAGGGTGAGAGTCCACAGAACTTGGGGTGGATTGGGGTTGGAGGTGAGGGGCCGTGGGGAGGCAGAGAGAACCTCTAGGCTTCACGCACGAGGACTGGAGATGCCCTTAAGGAAACCTCAGGCATGGAAAGGGGCCAAGGCTTGCATCGAAACCAGGAGGGGCTGGTGGAGGAGGAAGCCTCTGGTTTTGCCAGCTTGAACACAGCCTTCCGTAGACAGAACCTGGGCTCTCTAGCGGTGGCCGCTCCTGCCTTTGGAGTTGTCCTTCCCAACCCAGCTCCAACCAGGGGGCATCTCCAGGGGGCTTGGAAGCACTAGCTCTAGGAAATGCGGGGAGTCTGAGGCCTGGGAACACGTTTACGTCAGCTATGACATCCAGGGGCCGACTGTGTAGTTAATGAACATCCAGGGCTTTTATAAGCACTAAGCAAAGACGCCCCAGAGCGGGGAGGGAAGCCGGGATGACTAAGTTTCTGCCCGCCCAGGACACACCACTGCCTCCCTAAGCGTTGTCTTCCGGAGTTAACTCGCAGTGGGCAGAGGGGAGAAGGGACAGATTCATTTGGAAACAGGCCGCCTCCAGCTGACTCAGCTCCGAGAAGCACCATTTTACAGAACTCGGTGTTTCAGGCTGAGTGTGGTGGCTTTAGACTCTCCTTCCAGACGCCTTCTCCCGACACACCCCCGAACACTAAGGGATCTATTCCTTTCAAAGACAGGGTCATGATTTCGTGTTTGGCAGTTGCTCCTTGTACTTTTTTGTACCTGCCCGAGATGGTTTGGAATCCAGGAGGAGCTAAGACCATTTGGGAGAGATTAGGTGAGGCAACATCAAAGCAGTGAGACTCCCTCACAAGATGAAGGTATCAGAATAATAAGAGGTGCTACTGATGTTTCTCAGCTCTAAAATATGACCTTGAGAGCGCGGGTGTCGACGGGGAGCAACCGGAAGTGCTCTTGAGGTCCTTTCAAGGGCACAAGTATCCTATGACCTAGCCTCTGGGTCAACTCAAAGGCACTCTGATATCTTTGTGTGTCGAATACATATCATGTATGATGTGATCCGGCTCATGTATATAGAAAGTTACAAGTCGCTTGGAAGAAAACCCTTGCCTAATAAAAAATCACGCTGTAAAATAACTGACTGTATTCCTATTCTTTCCGTCAAGCGCACATGTAGAGAATAGCGTTCAAAACTGCGAAAGCTGGGCGCCTGGGTGGCTCCGTCGGTTAAGTGTCCAACTTCGGCTCAGGTCACGATCTCGTGGTCCATGAGTTCGAGCCCTGAGTCAGGCTCTGGGCTGACGGCTCAGAGCCTGGAGCCTGTTTCCGATTCTGTGTCTCCCTCTTTCTCTGACCCTCCCCCGTTCATGCTCTGTCTCTCTCTGTCTCAAAAATAAATAAATGTTAAAAAAAAATTTAAAAAAAAAAAAAAGAAAAGAAAATGAGGAAGGCCTAGTGGCTCCTGGGTGGCTCAGTCGGTTAAGCATCTGACCCTTGATTTTGGCTCAGGTCATGATCTCATGGTTTGTGGCTTCAAGCCCTGAGTCGGGTCCTGTGCTGATGGTGCAGAGCCTGCTGGGGATTCTCTCTCTCTCTCTCTCTCTCTCTCTCCTCTGTCTCTGCCCCTCCCCTGCTCACATGTGCACATGTGCATGCTCTCTCTCTCTCTCTTAAAATAACTAAACTCAAAAAAAAAAAATTACAACAAGAAAATGAAGAAGACATACGATGTCACAGTCTGGTCCTTGCTCTGTAATCCCAAACTGCAGACACATGACACGCGAGGACCTGGCTGCTATAAAGGTTGCTTTTCTTTCATTTCAAATCCCTTCTAAACACTTGCCTGCAATTGCAGTGATGACCATGGATTTGTCCTTGACGTTTGGCTTTCTGTGCACGTGTCTCTTATCCCCAGAGAGAACAGGTGCTCCGGGAAGAGGCGACTGGTCCAGGTGGCATTTACAGCCTGGGGCAGGCTGGTCTTGAGACCAGGTAGGTCACGGTCCTACTTGGACATCTGGGCAATGAGCAGAAGGCAAGGGCAGCTGGAGCCGATTTTAGGACAGCTTTTCCCTAACAACCGGAAAGACCGCCTTCCACCTCCCTCAACAGGAGGCGTGACCCAAGGAAGGGAGGGAGGGGACTGAGTCGGAGTAGAGGAAGGGTCCGGGGCACAGTTCCATCCACCCCACGCCCCTCACTTTGTGGGCCCTCCTGGGCCCACCCCTCCTCTGCCCCAGTCCTTAGATTGACAAACAGGCTTGAACTCATCGTGACTTTCAGGTTCTGACTCCACTCATCACATCCTGGGTGAAGACACCTGCTCCCCGGCCCAGGGGCGTCTGTCATGGAGGGAGTTACGTATGGGCCATGGATAAAGTCCAAGTAAAGTGAACGCCCTGAGCGGGGAGGGAAAATGTGCAAATTCAGACGTTAGGATTCCATTCACACGTGTATCCCAAGGTTCCAAATACCTCCAGCTAAAAGGCTACCAGTCTTGCCACTGTTGTGATTAAATCAGGTCACTGCTTTCCTATCCAAGGGAAGGACAGACTCCTCAACAGGAACATCGGAGTTTCATTGTTGACTTTCTGATGAAGGCACAGGAGATGTGGAGATGTGAGCAAGGGGCGTGGCCGTGAACGACCGGACTGCTCTCCTTCATAGCTTGTTCGCACCCCCCTGCTTAACCTGAGGGCGTGGAGAACTCCCACACCCTGAGATGCTGCCGCTCCTGGGAGGAAACAGAGTTCTTTTGCTTTTAAGTAAAACTCACTATGAAAGTCTTGCTTGGTATTTTCCTGAAACACAGCCAAACTTGAATATTTCTGTAGATAGATGTTGCGACGGTGCCGTATTTTCTTTTCTTTTCTTTTTCTTTTTAGATAGAGAGACAGCGAGAGTGAGCACATATGGGGAGGGGCAGAGGGAGAGAGGATCTTAAGCAGGCTCTATGCCCAGTGCAGAGCTCAACGCTGGGGCTTGACCCCACGACCCCGGGATCATGACTTGAGCCGAAATCATGAGTCGGACGCTCAACTGACTTGAGCCAGCCGGGCGCGCCGTGCCTTAGGTTTTTTTCTACAAGCGTTTTTTCCAAGGCTTACTTATTTTTGGCTTCATATTGTCACTACTTTAATTTGATCATAAGTTCTGTGTCATTGTGGTTCCGTCATGTTTCAGGAACTTGGTTGAGTTTCTTTTTCTTACGATGGTAACTCGTGTTTTAAACGCTTGAAAGTCTTTTCAAAGGAGCCAACGGAAAGGCCTTCCGGGCCATTGAGAATCTTGGGCTATACTGCCTCCCTGTGGTCACCTTGGTATCCAACAAGGGCGTCCCGCAGCCAGCCTCGACTCGGGTGGTTATACATTCGGCTGTTTCATGTTGGGCTCTGCTGCTACCATTCCTGCTGTGGACAAGAGGTGGTTCCACAGCAGCTCAGGGTAGATAATGCCCAACTCACTGGCCAGGAAAAGGAGCGCCAGTGGAGGACACACGTCGATGCCTGCGGTGAACTGAAGGTCCCAGCTCTCTCAGGCCAAACTCTGCAGATCCCTGAACCCACAGCCTTGCAACAAAGTCACAAAGTGTTTTGTGACAAAGCACTTTTCGCCATCCAATGCCACGAGCCCGTCTCGCGTGACTCCCATGTGTATCCAGCAATGGCTGTGGGTACCTAGTATTCGAAGCGATCCAATACGGTTGCCACGTGGGTGGATTTCTTCTTTATTCACACTTCCATTTCTCTATCACTGTGTTCCCCTCACTTCGATTCCTCTTAATGGCATCGCACCATCTGAAAACAGGAAGGTTGCTGAGGACCAGTCAGCCTGACCCCTCACTTTATGGAAGAAGAGCGGAGCCCGCCCCCAGTGCCAGACGCACTGGCACAATAGGCATGTGGCATAACAGGCCTGGCCTCAGTTTTCACAGGCTCCCCCCATTGCACCTGCCAGCCAGCGATGCGCCATTGAGGAGAGCAGGTGGGAGCCGTTCTAACTCCCCTGACAGCCGGCACCCACGTCGATGAGGGACAGCGGGATCCGGAGTTCGTGGGGACCATGCTTACGGCCGCTGGCTTAATCTTAGCTGCTCCTTGGAGTTACCTGGGGGAGTTGGGCAAATAGTGACACCCAGCCCCACCCGCAGCACTCCGATTTGATGGGTCTGCAGAAGCTCGGAGTTCTAGGAAGCTCTAAGCGCAGCCAACTTTGGAAACCACTGCTTACAGCCCATCAAGCCGAGCCTGCTGGATGCGGGCTGCTGTCTGAGGAAGAATCCTGCCGGCCTGGAAGTGGGTGGCACACAGGCCAGGAAGGGTCCGGATTCGACTCCTCGATCGTCCCAGCGGAACATTAACTCCGTCTTCCCCCAAGCTGGTCTTTAAAGCATATGCATCTAGCTTTAGTTGGCAACGTAAAAGATCTCTCTTTGAGGCACCAAGCATCATGCTTTCATTTCTGCTTTCGGATTATGTTTTAACCCATCCATTCCAAGTGAACAGTAAATAAAGATGGGGTGTCTGTTGCCCACGCGGAGCTTGGTGGCTTCAAATTCAAGACAGAAGAAGTCTCTCGGGTAGAAAAGGTCTGTTTGCGATGTGTTACAAATGAATATTGGTATTGCTTATGTTGGCAAAAGAGTTCTCCCCCCCACCCCTCCCCACCCCATTTCCTTGTCCCTCCGCGAGCCATCCCTTCAACTGCGTCCAGCAAAGCATTACCCCTGAAGACCTGGAAAACTCTGGAAGTCTGTGTGAGCCCTGGGTAAGGCGATGATAACCCTGCAGAGGAAGCAACAAGTCAGCCTCAAAACAGCAACGGCCCGTATTCACCCTAGAATTCCTGTGCTTTGGTTTATTTCCACTAGCTAATATTCTTCAAAAACCCCTTTTAAGAAAATTATGATTTTTTTGAAAATATTTATTTCTATTTGGAAGAGCATCAGCGGGGGAGGGGCAGAGAGAGGGGGCCAGAGGATCCAAAACGGGCTCCGCGCTGACAGTCTGACAGCAGTGAGACTTGCGTGGGGGCTCGAACTCACACACCACGAGATCATGACTTGAGCCGAACTCAGACACTCAACCGACTGAGCCACCCAGCTGCCCCAGACAATTATGATTTTTTTCCCAACAGATCATCAAATCCGGACTCTCTGTTGCTTGATTATCTCACTCCTTCCAAAGGGTGGAAAGTGGAGCCTGGTGGACAAAAGAGTGGGGAGTTCAAAGTCAGACTGATTTGAGGTCCAGCCTTGAGGCTGTAGGAGCTTGGGGAGCTGACTCAGAGTCCCTCTGTGGACCTCAGGGTCCTTTCCTGTCATTCTGGATACTATTCACGTCTATTAACATCTGAAAGTTATGTCGGTATATAGCATCTAGACCAGCCCTGACCAGAAGGACGCTCTGTAATGACGGAGATGACTCCAGACTGGTGCAAAACGTGCCTAATGTGACTACGGGACTGGATTTGTCATTTCATTTCATTTTAAAACATTCAATGCATCTATGAACGGACAAGGCTAAGTCTGGCATACAGTAAGTATCCAAGAAGCATCAGTATAACTTGGACTCTGGGATCAGGGATTCCTAGGCAAGTTGTAATGCTTCCAGCCTCCGTTTCCTCATCTGTGATATGGGGCCGATAGCAACACCTACCACCTCATACGTTCGTGCGGAGGATTTAATGAGAAATCGCACATTGGTTTAAGGCAGTGCCTGGCACGCGGAAGTTCTTGGAACCGTTAGCTACTTTCCTAATAGTGGCTATTTCTTCTTTAAATTGGAATTGCCCCCCCCTAAAGAAGGCTCCTCAGCATGGTGGGCAACCCAGCTCACTTTCTGCAGTGGAATGGAACCCCCGCGGACCCGAGGGGGCTCTGGGGCGTGAACTCAAACACCGTGGATTTACAGCAATGGACGGAAAGGGTCTCCCAACTTGGTGGCGTCGTGTTCAATACGTCCGAACTTGTGTAGTACGCTTGGAAAGGCTTTGGGTGGGGGTGGGGGGTGGGGGGATTAACCTGAGAACGTAAGTCTGGCCGGATGTCGGCCCTGCAGCTCTAGGCAAACTGGAAAATGAGGGAGGCAGGCCAACTCCCCACCCCCTCCCTCTGGGATTCCGACAGAAGCAGCAAGGTGGGAACACGGTTCTCATGTGCATTAACTGTGGGCAGCCCATTCATTCATTCATTCATTCAGTGAACATTCGTGGAGGGCCTGTGCAAGACACGGGGCATGGGGTAAGGGAGCTTGCCCATGGGGTAAGTGGAGGCACTGTGTGGTTGAGTGAGAGCTGCATAGAAGCACCGTACGTAGAGGCTACGAGAAGGCACAACTATGCCAGCGAAAATAGGTAAAACGGGACAAGGCACCATCCAGGTGCCTAAAACGGCACAGCCTTGTGAGTGAGACAGACAGACGGTCAGTGCGTCCTCTGACCATTCCATAAAGAAAGCCTGGCGACAATTGTCTCTCGGTTCCGTGCCTCCTTAAATAGCTTACGCTGAACAGAATGTTCTTTTTTTTTTTTTTTTTTTAATTTTTTTTTTCAACGTTTATTTATTTTTGGGACAGAGAGACAGAGCATGAACGGGGGAGGGGCAGAGAGAGAGGGAGACACAGAATCGGAAACAGGCTCCAGGCTCTGAGCCATCAGCCCAGAGCCCGACGCGGGGCTCGAACCCACGGACCGCGAGATCGTGACCTGGCTGAAGTCGGACGCTTAACCGACTGCGCCACCCAGGCGCCCCTGAACAGAATGTTCTTGTCTCTGATTGTCCCAGCACCCGCTGCCCTTTGGGGGAGGGGGGTCATCAAGGGGTGGGGAGAGGACCTGTCTACACACCGAGACACCAGCCTCCTTGGGTTCCTGGGACTGGTTTTGTAGTTTCCCTGTCTCCGCGTTTGCTTTCAGTTTGTTTGTACCACAGGAAATAAGTGGAACGTCTCCTTCCCACCCCTGCTTCCGCCTGCTAGGTCGTCCGCCCTGGAGGCAATAAAGTTACCAGTCTCTTATCATTTGGGAGGTACTTCCTGCGCATCTAACCAAAATCACATCTCTCCCCTTATCTCCTGTGTTTCCACAAATCACAAACGCTCGGGAGTATTCTTTACCGCACCTTGGTTTTTTCCCCTTTACGATCTTGGGCAGATTTCTTAAGCTCTCCGTGCCTCATTTTGCCCGTCTGTGGAATGGGGATAATGATCCCAACCTCACTGATTGTTCCAAGGAGGAGATGAGTTAATAGGCTAATTGGCATATGACAACCACCCAGTGAATTTTGGCTATTAGTATTTCTCACGGTTTGCCAGGCAGATTCTATTTTCACGCAAGTGAACTTATTTTTCGTAATGTCTATTTATTTATTTTGCGCGCGAGGGAGCATGCGTGCGCACACACGCAAGCGGAGAGGAGTAGAGAGGGGGAGGGAGAGCCCCAGGCAGGCTCTGCACCATCACCACAGCCCAATGTTGGGCTGGAACCCACGAACCGTGCGATCATGACCTGAGCCGAAATCAGGAGTCGGACCTTACCCGACGGAGGCCCCGAGGCGCCCCACAAAGAAACTTATCAACTTTTTCTTTGATTTCTGGGTTTTATGACATGGTTAGGAAAGCCTTCCCCATGCTGAGACTGCAAAACTCTCCCATTTTTATTTCTAAAGCTGTTATGGCTTCATCTTTTACAATTTGTATCCTGGAATTCATCTTACAGAGCGGAGTAAAGTGGGGATCCCAGGTTTTTGCCCCGGATGACACCCATCCTCCCAAGATGGTTTATTAAATTATTTTCCTACTAACTTAAAATGCCATTTTTTTTTTAGAGTGGAAATGATGCTTTCCCTGTTTCCCGTTCTGAGACTCACATGTGTTCTCTAAGCTACCATTTTATTTATTTATTTTTGAGAGAGAGTGGGGAGAGGGGCAGAGAGAGAGAGAGGGAGACACAGAATCCGAAGCAGGCTCCAGGCTCCGAGCTGTCGGCACCGAGCCCGATGCGGGGCTCGAACCCACCAACTGTGGGATCATGACCTGAGCCGCAGTCAGATGCTTAACCGGGATCATGACCTGAGCCACAGTCAGATGCTTAACCGACTGAGCCACCAGGCGCCCCCTAAATGCCGTTTTTATAATATTTTCTCTCCTGACCCCAGGGTTGGCCCTATTTCTGTATTTCCAGTTAAATGACTGCGTGCCCAAGCATCATTTCAGGTGCTTTGCTCCTCGGGGAGGCCCCTCAATGCGTGGGGCGGGTCCTTCTGGTGGCCCATACAGGGCACACGGCCACCGTTTCCGTGATGTGAACATTGACCAGTGGAGCCAGGGAGTCAGAGTGGGCCCCCCCCCCCCCCCCGGACTGGTGATCTTGTCATTGCAGTGGTCACAAATTAGAGCGGATGCCTGGTCCCACAAAGTCCAGGTGTGTGCCGTGTGCTGCCCGAGGTGAGCCAATCACATTCTTGCTCTTAAAAGCGATGACCACGAATGCACCCCAGAGTGGCCGGCAGTGCCCCGGAGGGAGGACTGGAGACCGCCAGGGGAGATGCCCCAATGCAGAGCTTCCTGGTGATGAGGGACCTTGGGGCAAGCTGCGGGCAAAGTCCGGGCTAACAGCACAGCCCCCGCCCCCAGTGGAGAAAATCTGTGTGATTTTCCTCAGACACTCCCGGCTACCCAAGAGCCAAGGAAAGGGGTTTCAGTGCTTGCCATGGTGATGTGGGAAACTAAGGCAAATGAAAACTGAGATTCCCTTACTGCCTGCAGCCCGTTGGCGAGTCCTCGCAACAGGCAGCGTGACCTCCCTCCAGGAGCTCAGCTGCCTCAGTGGTGACACTTTGCTGGGGGCAAAAAGGAATCTTGGCTTCACATTATCCTGATTTCCCCCCCCCCCCCATCCTATAAGTCTACTTTAACATATAAAAAGTCCATTGGAAACTTCCTTTATCTCAACTCCCCCAAGATATATGCTGGCAATCATACTCCAAGCATATGGCCCCTGATACACATCTGAATGGTCTCATGACTGAGGTTTTACTGAACAGTACTAAATGATGTTTTCCTAACACTGAGGCCCTCAGGGTCCTGGAAACCTTGCTTTGAAAATTCCTTAGACCCTTACGCTGTCTCTAACCCCCTCCCAGCCTGAAGGTATATAATCAGTTACCTGTCACAACCCCAGTGCCACTCTTTCTGCCCACGGTCCTGTCCCCGTGCTTTAATAAAATCACCTACGTGCACCAAAGATGTCTTCAAGATTTCCTTCTTGGCCTTCGGCCCCGAACCCCACCATCACCCCGAAACCCCATCACCTGGGGCCCCGTCTTTCCCAAGAGAAGACACCTCGCAATTCCTTCTCTCCTGTGATCAACCCCGGGGGTGTCCCGGCTGTCCCCATCACTGCGAGGGGAGCCTGAGCCCTCCCTAGTGCAGGCATCAAGTCCCCACTTCTCCCACACGCAACAAGGTTTTCCACTCCATATTTTTTAGCTGCCCTTTTTTTTTTTCCAGAAGACCTGATGGGTTTTCACGCACAGATTGTTTGCCAGCGGTCGTAGACTGAGTGTTTGTGACACCCCAAAATTCATATGTGGAAATCCCACCCCGCGATGTGACGGTGCTGCGGGGGGGGGGGGGAGCTTTGGGAGGCGATTCGGTCGTGAGGGTGGAACCTCACAAACGGGATCGGTGCCCTTGTACGAAGGGACGCGACAGCCTGCTCCCTCTCTCTGCCCTTCCCCTGTGAGGATAAAGTGAGAACACGGCCATCTGCAAACCAGGAAGTGGGCTCCCACCAGACACCGCATGGCCTGGCAACTTGATCTTGGACTTCCAGCCTCCAGAAGCGTGAGGAACGCTACTGTTCTTTCAGAACCCCCGGTCTGTGGGATTTGATATGGCAGCCGGAGCTACGACACCAGCCCTCTCTTCTACGAGGTGTGCGTCCTTCAGGAAATCGCTTTCTTAGGGGACCTTATGTTAACTACACTAGACTATGGCTTTGGAAGACGAGCCCTTTCACCCCTCTCAAAGTACTGCCCCCACCCCCCACGGTGCCCCTCGTCTTTGCTCCTCTCCCCCCTTCACCCGGCACAGAGTTAACTCACAGATGACAGTGGAAAGGGTCACGAATTCGGGACTTGCATTTTTTATTTATTTATTTTTTTTTTTTTTAATTTTTTTTTTCAACGTTTATTTATTTTTGGGACAGAGAGACACAGAGCATGAACGGGGGAGGGGCAGAGAGAGAGGGAGACACAGAATCGGAAACAGGCTCCAGGCTCCGAGCCATCAGCCCAGAGCCCGACGCGGGGCTCGAACTCACGGACCGCGAGATCGTGACCTGGCTGAAGTCGGACGCTTAACCGACTGCGCCACCCAGGCGCCCCTCGGGACTTGCATTTTACATCATTCAGTTCTTTACCTAATGTTTAGTGAGAAGCTGCCCATGCTGCTAGGGCACAACGTGGGCTGAGTCCTGTGATCAAGGAATGAGGGAATCTAGATCCAAGAGCCAGCGAGTCAGCCGGACAGTCCCAGGGAGAGGGAGGGAGGGAGGGAGGGGAGGCGCGCCCTCCGCACCCCCCCGTCCCCGCCGGGGGGGGGGGTTTGGCCCCCCCCCGCCCCCCCCCCCCCTTCTTTCCCCCCCCCCCCCCCCCCCCACACACACCCCGCCCAGTGCTGCCCTATCAGAACTGGCTTCCTGGCTGCAGCTTGTGAACAAAAAGGAGCCACCCAATGTCTCAGGGTTATTTACATCAGGCCCATACACAGAGGCACAAACGAAACTAGTCCAGAGCCCAACCGACTTTCCTTTGTTCTTTTTTTTTTTTTAATTTTTTTTTAGTGTTTATTTATTTTTGAGAGAGAGAAAGAGCACGCATGTGAGCAGGGGAGGGGCAGAGAGAGAGAGGGAGACACAGAATCCGAAGCAGGGTCCGGGCTCCGGGCCGTCAGCCCAGAGCCCAATGTGTGGCTCCAACCCACGAACCACGAGACCATGACCTGAGCCAAAGTCAGGTGCTTTAACCAACTGAGCCCCCCAGGCGCCCGCGAACCTTCCCTTGTTCTGAGCCCACACACCCACATTGAGTCCCACTGGGGGCAGCATACCATGCCTTCTGACCCCACATTTGTGAGCGTGTGTCCCCTGTCTCCCCGGCAAGGTGCCCTTGGAACATAGCCATGCCAGGCATTTTTCTCAGTGATCCAGCTTGCGTGGGTGGGTGGGGGGTGGTCACACAAGGAGGAAGTACAAGGACAAGTGTGTATATGTGGGAGGAATTTCAGTGGAAACAGTGTGTGAGAAACACAGAGGAAATTCAGGGAACCGTCGATGGTTTTGTGAGAGCAGAAGGAGAGAAGAAAGCGGGAAGAGACAGGGCTGCAGAGGGCAAATGGGGGCGAGGCTCACACAGGGTGCCGAGGGGTGCGGCTCGTGGCCGGGTGGGGGGTGGGGGGAGTGGTTTGAAGCCAGGGTACTCAAGACATCTGATTGGCCTCGCCTCGCAGAGAATGTACTAGAGGAAGGCAGGGATGGAGTCAGAGACCCCAGGCAGAGGTTTGGCTGTGCTCCTTCTGGGGCAGAGCAGAGGCCCCCGCCAAGGTACAAAGCTCTGGGTATAGACAAGTGAATGGATCCAAAAGCTCCCGGGGACAAGGACTCATCGGGACTTGGATTGAGGGTGGAAGGGAGGGGGGAGGCCAGGGCCTGGGCCGCAGCCCAGGCAGACGGGAAGTACCGGCTTCAGGTGCAATTTTGAGGGCAGGTTGAGTTAGAAATCCCGGGGGACACCCCGGGGCAGTGTCAGGAGAAGCTGCCTTGGGCCCAGCAGAGCACATGCGCGGAGGAGGCCCACGGTCACAGGCAGCGGACATGGGGGAGGACAAATGGCTCCAGACAGAACCCAGAGGAGGAAGGGCAGCAAAGAGAAGGGATGCCAGGAAAGGCAGGGCCGTGCAGAGAGGAGGCCACCTTGGGAGGGACAGGAAGTGTCCGCAGCGGCAAGGGCTGCAGAGAGATGAAGCAAGGTGAGGGCGGAAAAAACATCCACTGACTCTGTGACGCAATCAGAAAGGCAGAATCACTTGATGGCCCTTGCCTCGTCTCTTCCCGCGCCGACTCACGGCCAATGACGCCGAATCGTATTTCCTCTCTCCCCGTGGAAAATCGCGCGCTTTGTGCCCAAGTTCTAGACCCTCCGGAAGAGACAGCACCAGCCTATGTGGTTTGAAGGTCCCGGTCAGCTGGTCAGGGGTCCCTTTCAACCACCCTCTCCAGAGAGTGTGGCTGAATCCTTTGGGACAGGAAGGTGATGGGGGCTCTGAACTCTGGGGCAGAGATAGGAGCCCCAGGGGCCATCCCGTCCCTGGGGGAACACTGGGCTGGGAGGCGGCAGACCTTCAGTCCAACCACAGGGGCTCACAGGGGCCGAGGCCCTACAAGGGTCCCCCGACAACCACCAGGGAAAACACTGTCCTAGGCACATAAAATCTGTCACGATTTAATTTTGTTAAAAGGGGGGGGGCGCCGGGGGGCTCAGTCGGTTAAGCATCCAGCTTCAGCTCAGGTCATGATCTCACGGTTCTTGAGTTCGAGCCTCGCATCAGGGTCTCTGCCATCAGCGTGGAGCACGCTTCAGATCCTCTGTCTCCGCCCCCCCCCTCTCTGCCCTTCCCTCGCTTGCACTCCCTCCCAAAAATAAATAAAATATTAAAAAATAAAATAAAAGGAGAATGCCACTTGGTTTCTTACCTTTTGCTTCTATTCACAAAAAGAGATTTTTAAAAATCTATTTTAAATATGGCTGCTCTCAGACGAGCGACTGTCCAACCCGCCTGACCCTATGGAAACAGGAGTGTGGCCACGTAGGTGGGGAAGAAGAAAGAGGAAAGAAAAAGGTGGAGGATGGGGCCAGGGGCAGGGGATGGCGAGGTCAAGTTCCTCTTCGACTCTTCACTCTCAGACAACAACGGGTGAGTTGCACCAGGATGGTCACGCAGAGTGAGTGGGCCCTGTGCCCTCGCGGGGCACGTGACTCCCCCTCCTGTGCACACAGGGGCCTTGTGGTCTTATGACACGGAGGTTTCAGAAATCTTAGTTTCTGGTTCTTGTTATGCAGGATAAATGAAATCTGTGGGAAACCCAGGGCCTGCCCACCCCGCCCCTGCAGTGGGTGCCGTGGGGCTCTGCCCGGATGTCCCTTTTCAGGGTCAGTGCACTCACCCTCCCAGCTGCTGGGGACAGGGACCACCTTCAGCCACTGGGACCTTCCCCTCCCGGAGACAACTGAGGCCAGCAGCTGTCTGGTGTGTGATTGGGAAGGCCCGGCCTCCTTCCTTCCTCGTGGGACAGCACTGCAGGGACATCCCAGGCCCAGAGCCCCTCGCAGGGTCAGCTGGGACTTCGGGGTCCGCTTCCCCCTGTGTCCGGTCCTGCCTCGCCTACTCCCTGACAGGGATGCCTCCTGGAAGCCCTCCCCAACAAGGCCTCTCTCCCTGCAGCTGTCCCGCTGAGCTCTGGACTCCCGGGAATTAGATCTAAAATAGTCTGTCTCTGTTCCTCCCCCACTTGCACTCTCTGTCTCTCTCTCTCAAAATAAATAAGCAAAAAAAATTTTATTTTTTATTTTTTATTTTTTTTTAATTTTTTTTCAACGTTTTTTATTTATTTTTGGGACAGAGAGAGACAGAGCATGAACGGGGGAGGGGCAGAGAGAGAGGGAGACACAGAATCGGAAACAGGCTCCAGGCTCTGAGCCATCAGCCCAGAGCCCGACGCGGGGCTCGAACCCACGGACCGCGAGATCGTGACCTGGCTGAAGTCGGACGCTTAACCGACTGCGCCACCCAGGCGCCCCAATAAGCAAAAAATTTTTAATGCATTTTTTTTAAAAAGGGAGGTGGCGTCTGGGTGGCTCAGTCAATGAAGAGCCTGACTCCCGATTTCAGCTCAGGTCATGATCTCACGGTTCGTGAGTTCGAGCCCCACATCGGGGCTCTGTGCTGACAGTGTAGAGCCTGCCTGGGATTCTCTCTTTCCCTCTCTCTCTGTTCCTCCCCTACCTGTGTGCTCACTCACTTTCGCTCGCTCTCTCTCAAAATAAATAAATAAACTTCTTAAAAAATGCATCTAAAATGGTCTGGTTCCTGGTTTCAACTTCCTCTTCCACAGAAGCTCAGCCCCAGATGCCGATAAGTAGGAAAATGTGTCCCCCTTGCCCCATCTCTGAGGTTGGGACTGAAGAAGACGTTAGGAGGAGAAGGGAGGCAAGGAGAGGCCATGGCCACCCCACCTGGCTAACTCCCACCCAGGCTTTCTGCTTAGATGGCCCCTCCAGCCGGACACCTTCCCCGGTCCCTCTGGACCGGGCCAGGCACCCTTGCTGACGGCTCCCCAGCTCCCGTGTGCTTCCCCCGGGACAGCACGAGACTCCCCGGATTATTATCACTTATGCACCTGACCGGCTCCCGTTAGGACATCGATGTCGGGAAGGCAGAGGACAAAGAGTCCTGCCCAGGGACTACGCAGAGGCCGCCATCCCCACCGCTAAGATCAAGGAGTCAAGGATCGGGGAGGGGCTCTCTGTAACAAGAGCTGCATTAGGTCAAGGTCAAGGGACACACCAGCAGGAGCCTGCTGTTAAGGAGATGAGCCTCCAGGACCCAAAGCGGGTCGGAAGGCGGTGGAGAGTCCATACAGAAGGGCAAAGGGGAGCGATTTCCCAGACAGCAGACGTGAAATGTCTGTGAACTGAACAAATAACACTTCTCAACAAATAACTCACTGCGCCTTCACTCCATGGGTATTTAGTATTTTGATCACTGTCTGATGTAAACAAAAGGCACACGCATTGATAAAAGGCCACGGAGCGTTCACTCTGACACGGGAGCAGACAGCAAGGCCTCAGGCCACGAGTAACGGGGACCCGGTGCCGAGAGGTCCCCACAGAAAGCTAGCAGCCGGGGAGGAGAGGGCTGGAGGAAATGCGCCCACAGGCGGGGACAATAAGGAGGCTCGTCTGGTTTTGCCTGCACTCGAAATGGTAGAGGGACCATCTCTGAGACCCCAAAACCTGTGTCTCATGCAAACACGAAGTTCAATTTTGTAATACCCTCAAAATGGGAGACCCCCAAACTAAGATTCAGCTCAGGCCACAGATGCCCCCTCGTGCTCCCAGAAGAAACAAAGGCAACAGTGCTCCAGAGGGGACTGTTCCCACTGCAGGGCCACAGACCGTTGCTGCGGGGCCAGGAAACCCCCAATAAATAGGAACTCACACGGGCACTACAAAACACGCGAGAAGATGAGTCACCACGAGTGGGCAGGCCTAACGGCCCCTCGCATTAGAACCCTGAAAGTCTTCAATAAGTCATTCGTAGATTAAAGGTATTTTTATAGGGGGGCCTGGGTGGCTCCGTTGGTTGAACATCCAGCTTTGGCTCAGGTCACGATCCCACGGTTCATGAGTTCGAGCCCCGCATCGGGCTCTGTGCTGACAGCTCGGAGCCTGGAGCCGGCCTCAGATTCTGTGTCTCCTTCTGTCTTTCTCTCTCTGCCCCTTCCCTACTCATGCTCTGTCTCTCTCTGTCTCTCGAAAATAAATAAACATTAAAAAATGTTTTTAAGTATTTTTAAACCTTTTTTTCCCCCTAAGTGAGAGACAGAGACAGCGTGAGTGGGGAGGGGGCCGAGACAGAGGGAGAAGGAATCCCAAGCAGGCTCCATGCTGCCAACGCAGAGCTCGACGTGGGGCTCAAACCCCAGAAACCATGTGATCGTGGCCCAAGCCAAAACCAAGAGTCAAATGCTCAACCGACCCAGCTTCCCAGGAGCCCCCCACCAAAAACGTTTTTATAAGGAATCCAGATCCTAAAAACAAAAACCAACCAGAATATCATTACGAGGAGCCACTCAGTGTGTACAAGGGTGTATGTGACTCTTGTGCAATGTGTCCTCTGGCCCTCACTCAACACACTGCCCCAGAATGTGAGAAGCCCAAGAAATCCTTCTGGAACAGGCGGGCTTTTACTCAGTAGGTGTTTTTCCTGTCTTTTCCTAGGGATACACACTCCCCTTCTACCCACTTGTCTCCCAACGGGAGAGTGTTAGGATTAGGATAACTCTCAGGATTCACTGATTTTCCCTCTTTCTTCAATGCTGCGCCTGTATTAGGATTAGGTTTAGGCATAACTGTAATGCCCACCGTTCAAAGTTTTGAAACAAGGTTGTACCCTATTTCGTGTTCGGTTGCTACAGGCAGATTTTGAGAATTTTTGCTGGTGAGGCTGTCGCGTGGTCATTTTATAAGGTACCGATGGGGGGAGAGGCCGTGACCCTGCTTCCCTCCGCCACCTTTACTGGAAAGGCCTGTGCGGATGTCTTTTTAGATTGCATGAGGGTTTCAGAAACTCCAAGCGTGGCTTCAGCTGGGGCAGCCCAGGAGGTAATGGTGCCTACGTGTTGTCCACCGTATCGCGAGTAGGGGGAGAGTGGACACCTCCCACTCACCGGCACGCGATGCGTCAGCTGCCCCAGCTTCACAGAGCAGTGGATGGCATTTCTCCACGGGAGGCTGTTGGTGACCCTGGGGAGGCCGATCTCAGGGGAATGGTGGAGACAGACGCCAGGCTGGAGGGGACTGAGTGGGGAGTGAACGATGATAATGTAGGAAGAGCGGGTTTGGACGACGAATGAAGGCTCCCCAAGAAGAGGGAGGGTATGTCGTTAGAGCGGACTGTGGGGTTAAGGATGGGTTTATTTTGTTTCTATTTTAAATTTTTGTTTTTTAATATAATTTATTATCAAGTTGGCTAACCTACAGTATATACAGTGCGCTCTTGGTTTTGGGGGCAGATTCCCATGATTCATCGCTGCCATACAATACCCAGTGCTCATCCCAACAGGTGCCCGCCTCGATGCCCATCACCCAGTTACCCCTCCCTCCCCGTCAACCCTCAGTTTGTTCTCTGTATTCAAAAGTCTCTTCTGGTTTGCCTCCCTCCTTCTCTGATTGTAACTATTTTTTTTCCCTTCCCTCCCCCCATGGTCTTCTGTTAAGTTCCTCAAGATCCACGTATGAGTGAAAACATGGTACCTGTCTTTCTCTGACTGACTTAGTTCACTCAGCATAACGCCCTCCAGTAACATCCACATTGCTGCAAATGGCAGGATTTCATTTTTCTCATTGCCAAGTAGTATCCCATTGTAGATATAAACCACATCTTCTTTATCCACTCATCAGCCGATGGCTATTGAGCCTCTTTCCATAATTTGGCTATTGTTGACAGCGCTGTTGTAAACATTGGGAGAGATGGGTTTACAGTCTTTATTTAAGGGAGACACCAGGGGCGCCTGGGTGGCTCGGTCGGTTAAGCGTCCGACTTCGGCTCAGGTCGTGATCTCACGGTCCGTGAGTTCGAGGCCCGCGTCGGGCTCTGGGCTGACAGCTCAGAGCCCGGAGCCTCTTCGGGTTCTGTGTCTTTCTCTCTCTCCCTGCCCCTCCCCCGCTCATGCTCTGTCTCTCTCTGTGTCTCAAAAATAAATAAACATTAAAAAAAAAAAAACCTTTAAGGGAGACACCAGAGCATTTCAATATCGTGAAGAATCTAATAGATTCTGGCTGCTGGCGATCAGAGTGCAGGAGGAGAAATGAACCTTTACTATCAGAGGAACAGCTCTATCTATGGAGGAGGGAAGAATGGAGATGCCAGCATGCATTTGAAGCCAGAGCCCAGGGGGTGGACAAAAGCCGAGATGGGGTCGCCTCCTGAGCGTAAGTGTGGACAGTGGCGGTGGGAGTTCGAAGGCACTGGAAGAGGTTTCGGGTGCTTGGAACAGCTGATGGAAAATAGGAGAAGGGGACAATTTGGGACACTCAGAAGAGTGACTAGGGAGACGAGAGGAATTTCTAGAAGCTAGCTGAGATGGGAGACCACAAATTAGTGATAGGTCTTCTCTTTGTGGCTTAGGTGGTTTCAACCAGCTATCCTCAGACTCACATACTCAGAGAAGGAGTGAAAAGGAGAAGCAGGTGGGGAGGGTCGATCTAAGGCCGGGGCTTCAAGGGAGGGCCAGGTATTGACCAGAGAGAGTGGCTAAGTGATAGACTTGGATCCCAGCGAGACAGGAGGGATGTGACCACCCGAGGGGCTCGCGGGCAGAGGCTGGGGGGCTCGAGGAAGGAGCACGGGCAGGAGCAGAAAGTAAACGGCGGGTGGGGGTGGTGGTGGTCAAAGCAGTGGAAGCTGTAATCAGGAAAGTGAGCAAGTGTACCGCAAGGCTTCGGTGGTGAATCAGCGTCAACGGACCTCAGGGAAGTCAAATTCGTGAGTTAATGGAAGTTACGAGCTGGTACAGGACGAGGGTCAACACAGGTGGTTAAGTCGCCAGGGACATGGAGGAAATTGGGATGGACCGAAGTTCATTATCCGTGGCTTTAATTTTTAAAAAGTGGGGGGTGGGAGGGAGCAGGCAGGCAGGCGGTGGCAGGGATGCAGTGGAGCAGAGGGTGATACAGTTACAGGACTGGGGACCGGAAGCATACCTGGGAACAAGGGTCGGCAAGTTGCACCGGGGCCAGGGATGTCACCTGCTGACCCCCAAGATAGGTGTGAGAGGGAAGGGGTACCACCAAGGGATGAGAAACGTTAGGAATATTCTGGGATACGTTAAGGAGGTCAGCAGGAGTGTCTCTCACGGAATTCAGATTCCAGAGGGCACAGAGGAAGAGCGTGGGGGGGAAAGGGAGCACGGAGAAGTGAGCTGAAGGCAAAGAGGGCACGAGGGAGATGGTGGTGATGAGAACCAGAGAAGGCACATGGCCTGAGCAGTTGAGCAGGATGGGCCATGATGGCAATCCCCGGTCTCATGTGTTCCAGAGAGCTCGAGCTTGGCAGGCCACAGGTAGATGGCGGTGGGCAAGATGGTCAGAGAGGGATGAAGTGTTGCAAAGCGTTATTCTTCTCCAGCAAGCCAAGGGCTCAAGCCTCTAGAGACAGATGCCTCCCTTCTGAGGTTGTGTTAGCTTGGCTCCTTCGAGATGTGGCATAGAAGAAATGCATTAGAGGAAATGTCTCTGAGAGATCATAGGGAGCTGGAAGGAGCTGGGAAAGCCCCAGATCACAAAGCAGATCTGAGCCCCAAGTAAAGGAGAGAAGGAGGGTCAAGGCTTGGGGGTGACGGGAAGCACCAGCCAAAGTCACCGTCAGAGGAGCCGACCTCCCAGGACTGGGCCTGCTCCGCTGTCCCTAAAAGGGTCACTGGCCGGAGCAGCCCCTGGTAAGCATGGCCTTTGGAGGGCGTGCGAGGATGTGTTTCAGGGTGAGGCAGCAGGGACCCTCCGTTACACTCCCTTCAGAGTGGCGGAGGCCCGTCCCCATGGCCGCCCCACGACACAGTAGTGTATGTCAAAGGCAACACTTCTCAAATTGTGTTCTACAGAACCGTTGGCCCGGAAGGACCTGTTTGCGAACATCAAAGGGGGTTCCGCGATCAAACCACTTTGGGAAACACTGCAGACCCTCTCTTCCTCAGGGAGGATCGCTATACTTATTAGCGTCTTAAGAGTTCTGAGAAGTCCTGTGGTAAAGAAACTTGCTTACATTTTGTAGTTCAGTTTAGTTCCCAGAAGGAACACCCTTGGAAGGTGCCTTCCCTCCCAAGGCTGAGATTCGGAGCTGAGATGCGAGATGGTATGACTGCAACCCACTGAATCGTGTGCTTTCCGACGTCCCTTAGTAACGAGGAAAAAATGAGATCGCGAGCATTAGTTATCGGGCCCCATCGTGTGCCGCTCCTGTGCACACCTGTTGCCAAGCTTTCTCTGAACCATCCTATGTGAAATGTGAACTCTTGCACCCCCCTGGCCCTTCCTACCCTCTTTCCTGCTTTTTCCCTATAGCACGTCTCTGCCACTACCCTACAATTTACCGTATTCTGCTTTTGTCTGTAGCACGTAAGCTCCGTGAAGTTCAGGATGTTCGCCTGCCTCGTTCATTGATGTTCACCTCGTTCACCCAGGATGGCGCTGGGCACACGCCAGGCACTCCATATACATATTTGCGGAAAAGGCGAATTGAATAGATGAGTGATCTGTGTGTATAGGAAAACAAGAGTTCTAGTTTCTTAACTCTCTTAGACTGAAATCGGGGTTAAACGACAGTGATAAAGAACTCAAGTAAGGTTTGTGAGCCACATGCCAAAGCCACAGAATGTGGTGAGGTTCCACAAATAGTGAAGAGACCCTATTATGGTTCCAGCCAGTGGAATGGTAACAAAACTCTCCTCTTGCCTCCGCTTCAGACCTCCAAACCATTCCTTCCTACCAATATAGAAGTTTCTGGAATCCCATGGCCTTGGAGATCTAACACACAGTACAGTGATTAGAGGCGACAAAATTGTATAATAAACCTCGAACCTGCTGGCAGAGTAGATCTGAATTGTTCCCACTCCTAGTGGAAGAGATGATGGTCGCGTGATGGCAACAGAGGTGTTGGCTAACCTTGCAACGGCAATCCTTTTGCAATATAAACGTAGCAAATCAATACGCTGTACACTCTCAACTTCCACAATGGTATATGTCGACTATATCTCAATTAAACAAAACAAAACAAAAAATAAAATTAAAGGAAGAGCTCCCTGGCCTGAGTGTGAATAAGCGGAATGTTGGGAGTCAAGCCAAAATAAAATAATACTGAAAGTGAAGCCCGTACTAATATCAGGAAGTTAGGGTGAGCCTGAATTTCTAGTGTTTTTCCTGGGGAAATTCAAATTTCAAGTAATTCTGTTTTCCTTTAAATAGAGGAAATAATCATTAAATAATCATGTAGTGTGTGTGTGTGTGTGTGTGTGCATCCACGGGGCTTTTTTAGGTTTCAGAGTTGACTTGACTACTCGCTGCCTCACCCCGGATGGATCAGTGAGCATCAGACAGTAAGGCACCAAGGTCCTGGGGTCGTAGGGCTGGTGTGGCTCCAAATAGCCCAGGCATGTCTGTTGGTCCCAGAGCTGTGCCCAGGGGGCAAGGCTTCTGGGGATGGGTAACTCCCACTCACTCACAGAAGCCTGGGAGATGGGGGGGGAGTGAGTGGGGCAAGCCTTTCTTGGGAAGTGCTCACAGCCAGGGTTCCCCATGACACCAAACCCCTCCATGCAGAGGAACATCATCTTCGAGGCAAATTTAACGCTTGACCACATGTTCGTCTGAGCTCTTTTATCTATGTTTTCCTTTTCTTTTAATAGCGTGCTCATTTCTATTTCCATCTCCGCAGGTCCACGCTCTGCAGTGAATGCTCACCTCGGACACGTTTCTGGCATTCGTTGACAGGATGTCATTTAACCAACTCTGTGAATGCTAAACCACGGTGTACGTCTGGTCCCCAAATTAGGTCAATCACAGGTACAGGGACTTGATCCGGAGGAAGTTCATACAGACTTTCCAGCTGGTTCACGTTCCTCCTCTCCAACCACCTTTCTTCCAAGCCACCCCCATGCAGCCCCCCGCCCGCTAATTCCTCCCACTCTCCCAAATCTGGAATCTTCCCGGCCTCTTTCCTCTCTGGCCTCAGACCTCTCACCCCACCCCTGCCTCAGTCAGGGGGTAGCACGTCCCCTCGCCGCCTCTGTAGCCCAGACTTGGCATTGCTTCCGTGGAATTTCCTGGCATCTTCTCAGAGCAGGGTCAGCACCTCACGGCTTGCCTAACTCCGGGTTTTCCCCATTGTCAGTTTTCCTCAAATCCCACAGCGGCCCCACACTGACTGGTACTGAGCATCTCGGCAGAAACGCCCTTCCCTGTCCCAAGTGACACCCCTCCGTGGCTTCCTTTGTCCCCCAAGTTCTCTCTCGGGACCCCCTCCTCCCTCAGCCACAGCTCAGTGTCTCTCAACAATGACAAGGAGAATCCAAGCACATGCCACTCACTGTGGTTCTCCCCGAGCGTTCTAGATGCCCGGTGGTTTCTGCTGCTGTGGATGAGCCGCTGCAGGGGAGCGCCGGGCCCTGGGGTCCGGACATAGAGCTACCACAGGACCCTTTCTCCTCGGCTGCTGGCTGTTACCTGCTCAGGAGAGCCCTCCTGCCACCCCACCTAGTATCACTGGGGAGCAGTGACAACTCAGTTCCCTTATCTAGGGCAGCCAGCCGGACGCCTGTCTAAAGGCCACAGGGAAATCAAAGGCGGGGTCGGGGGGAGGGGGGAACCGGGAGGAGAAAACAACTTCCTGGTTTGGCTCAAAGGCTTGAGAAACACTCTAGGGGTCTGGAGGAGCTTTGGAGCTGCTTTATTTGGGTTACTCCCCGAGACCGGGCACTTGTGGTGTAGACGTAGACCTACCAAGGGCTAAAAGTGGCTTCTCTTGCCCCTCAAGGTCAGGACCGTCTGCTCAGAAGAAAGCCGGTCTCCCAGCTGCCCCCAGGCCATTCCCACAGCAGCTCGGATGGTGGGTCAAGAGGCTGTGCCCTGCCCCCCTGGAACTCGGTCAAGTGGTAAGTCATCCAGTGACGTTCCTGTTGGTGCTTGGGGATGGTTTCACTTTTGCAAACCTTTGTTTCTCTCCTTGGAGAGAAGGACTCAGTCATCAGCCCAGCCGGTCACAGGAAGCTCCTTCACAGGGTGAGCAGGCTTTTTGCACACGTAGAAATTAGGACCGGGACCGACTTCGAGGCAACTAGACCACAGTTCTCGGCTCTCTTCAGAGCTCTGTTTTCTCAGATGGTGTCTTCAGACAGGCAAGTCTTGTTTCCACCAGGAGAGCTGAAGTTCTCTGAAGCCGTGGAAGGCTTCCTTTTATTCCCCCGGGGTGTCAGCACCGGTTTCAGTCTCCTGAGATGTAGACCTACCGTGGGTACAAGGAAGCACCAGGAGAGGGTAAGCATGGCTGCGTGGATGCTAATCCAATTTTTTTTTTTCCCCCTGCAGGACCACCCAGCTGTATGAAGGGAAGATAACCCTTCACTTCTCCACAGGGCAGGCTGACGATGGCCAATTACACGTTGGCCCCGGAGGATAACTATGACGTCCTCATAGAGGGGGACCTGAATGACGACGAAATAGAAACGTGCCACCCATACGACGCCAAGGTTCTCTTGAGCCGGGTGGTCCCCAAGGTCTTCATCCCTGTGCTCCTGGCTGGACTGCTGGGCAATGTCTTGACTGTGCTCATCCTGGCGAAGCACAAAGGACTCAGGCGCACGGAAAATGTCTATTTCCTAAACCTAGCAGTTTCGAATTTATGTTTCTTGTTCTCCTTGCCTCTCTGGGCCTACACCGCGTCCCATGGGGGCGTTCTGGGCAGCCCCGTGTGTAAAACTCTCGTCGTGTTTTCCTCCATAGGCCTGTACAGTGAGGCTTTTTTCAACGTCCTTCTGACCGTGCAAAGGTACCTGGTGTCTTGCAACATGAGAAGGTTTCCCCCGACCAGGACGGTGCGCTGGAACATCGCCTCGACCGTTCTGTCGTGGGGCCTGGCCACGCTGGTCGTTTTGCCTGAATCCGTGTTTTACACACCTCAGCCGGAGAGCCAGAAATACGAGTGCTTTGTTAGCAGCCCTCCCTTCCTGCCAGCTGAGGAGACTTTCTGGAAGCATTTTCTGACCCTGAAGATGAACATCCTGGGCCTTCTTTTCCCACTGTGCGTTCTCACGTTTTGCTACACGCGTTTGCGAAAAACGCTGAGCTTTAGGGGGAGGAGGTATGACCCTCACAAGCTCGTGTTTGCCGTAGTGGTTGTTTTCCTTCTGATGTGGGGCCCCTACAATATCGCACTTTTCCTGTCCGCGTTCAGAGAACGTTTCTCCCTGCACGACTGTCAGAGCAGCTACCACCTGGACAGAAGCGTTCAGATCGTGAGGATCGTCGCCGCCACCCACTGCTGCGTCAACCCCGTGCTCCACGCGGTCCTCGACACCACGTTCCGAAGACACCTCTGCCGCCTGTGCTGTCTGCGGGGTGACAGTCCGCTTCGGGGCGCTGAGGGCTCCGCACAAGACGCGTCAGTGGAGGAACATGACGATTCCACCAGAGTGTAAACAGGCTTCCGTCAACGGCGGGATAAATAAACATCGGGTTTTGTATTGCTGCATCGTGTGTGTATTTATTTTTACACATCTGTGTCCCAAACAGGATACGAGAAGAGGGGCGCCTGGGTGGCTCAGTCGGTTAAGCGTCAGATTCTTGAGCTCAGGGCATGAGCTCATGGTTCGTGGGTTCGAGCCCCTCATCGGGCTCTGCCCTGCCAGTGCCAGACCTGCCTGGGATCCTCTCTCTCTCCTTCTCTCTCTGCCCCTCCCGTGTGCTCTCTCTCTCTCTCTCGCTCTCTCTCAAAATAAATAAAAAATAAACTTAAAAATATTTTTAAAAATAGGATATGAGAAGACAAGTGGGGAGCACTGAATTTGTCTTAGGTGTCGTGCGAGGCAGGCCCTTGGCAAACGTGAGCTCCTCCGCGGCTCAGTGCTTGTCCTTGGGTGTAGACGGCATTTGTCTCATTTCGCCAAGGAGGAAACTAAGGCTCAGAAATTGGTCTCGGCTCACACAGCTAGAAAGCGGCAAGGCTGGGACCCAAATATGACTGCCACTCATTGCAGAATCTATGCTTTGTCCAGCACCCCAAACTTCCAAACACCGGGCAAGAAAACGCGTGAAATAAATATGTGCTCTTACAACCAGATCACATTCCAAATTAGAAGCAACCTGTTCATATAAAAGCAATTGTTCAGGCACATTTTCTTGCAGGTAATTAAAAGAACTGGCCAGCTGAAGCTATGGGTAAAGAGGTAAGAGCGACCTGGTCTGTGGAATTCACTAGGTTTTCGTGCTACATGAAGAGCCTGCACAAAGTAACGACAGGCAAGAATATTTTCAAGGAAGTTGAGAGAACACTAATTCAGTACAATCTGAAGTGCGATCTGCCAATACGTGTTATAAGCGATGGGAGTTCAAGTCTGCGTTGAGCAGGAAAAGGCTCAGTTGGCCAAATTTACAAAATCTGTAAAAATGGTAAAGTCAATGGTCATTCGCTACCGGTACTCTGTGAGAAATAATTGGAATTTAAGATGTGAATTAAACCAGCAGTCTCAACAGTGAGGTTCATTGGCTGCCATGGGCTTACCTATCCTTAATTCTGTGGATTTTTTTTTTCAGAAATAAAAATTTCATATCGTGACTCACCCTACCACACAGCAGTTTTGTGGCTTAACAGTGGCAGATTGCGTTCAGGGCCACAACGGAAATTTTTCTGAACAAGAAGGATGGTCCGTATCTACTTTATAGAACACGGAATGGCTTTGAAAACTAAATTTCTCTGCCGAATTCACTATGTTTCTTAATAAACTCAACCTGACGTTACAAGGCAAAATAGCACTTACATATGAAGCATACACTGTAGTAAAGTCACTTGACAACTAATGTTTGAATCACAAGAAACGTCAAGACACTTTATGTACTTCCCATGTGCTATCAAAGTTAAGTCAAAGATAGAGGAGGACCTAGAGAGTGTTATGCTAAGTGAAATAAGTCAGACTCAAGACAAATGTTATAGGACCTCACTCATAGGTAGACTCTAAAAATCAAAACAGGGGCACCTGGGTGGCTCAGTTGGTTGAGTGCCCAACTCTTGCTTTCGGCTCAGGTCGTGATCTCGAGGTTTGCGAGTTCGAGCCCTGCATCGGGCTCACTGCCGTCAGCTCAGAGCCTGCGGCCTGCTTTGGATCCTCTGTCCCCCCCTCTCTCCCGTGCTTGCGCTCTCCCTCTCTCAAAAATAGATACTTTTTAAAAATGTCTTAAAGGTTTTCACCTTTCCCTATGACCCTTGTAGTTGTCCGTTCACTGTACCTGATGCAATTTATTTAAAATACCAAGTACTCAAAAATCGTTGTGACACCCGGTTTTTCTCACCAGTCCTACTCCCTATTCCCTCGCTCTGCCCTAGAAACACATGCACACTCAAACGCACACCCACACACAGGTACAAGTGCACACACAGACACATGCCCACATGCACACACGAGCACACGCACACACATGGCACCGATCATGTGAACGACCAGCCAGATGCCCCCGAGAAAGCCAGCTGCCGGGCCTGTCCTTTGGCTCCAGACCAGCAGGCCCCGAACCCGAAACTCCAGGCGCTGAACCTGGAAAACACAAGCGAGGACAGGCCCAGCTGTGCTCATATTCGATCAGACACCGGATTTCAGTATAAAATTCTAGAGAAGATGAAAGGACGCCTTCTAAGGAATGACAACCGACAGGCTTTCTCATTTCCTTTATTGCCAGGATGACGGCTGAGGGCCGCGAAAGCAGGTGACTGGCTGGGAAGGGGGACGGCCCAGCGCCCCAGGCGGGGCTGAGAGCGGGGCGGGCCTGGGCTGCCGCAGGAGGGGGGGCCACGGAGTCTGCGGGTGGGTTTACCTCCTCAGGAAGGCGCAGGCTTCCAGAAGCGCTGTGGGACACACCAAAGCAGAAGAGTCAGTAACTGATTTCTTTTAATCAATAGATCAATCAAGGAGGGCACTAAGAAACAGACCCTCCCCTGCCTTCGGCGGTGCCGGCTCACTTGTCTCCCTGTGCCTTCCTCCTCACGTCAGCCCAGCCGCTCGGGCCCCCGCTAACCTGGGTGATGTCCCGCCCTGGCCCGACGGACGCCGCCCCCACCCCATTTGTCTCTAACGGAACCAACTGTCACCCTCAAGTTCACGTGACACGACGGTCCTCTCACTTCTGAAATGTGGGCAACCCACGCCCTCGTCTTTATGCAAATCTGTCCCCACTCGTGTTCACCCAGCCCTTCACAAATACTCACGGGGGCCTGCTTTGCGTGAGTCACTGCGCTAAGGGCTGGGGGCTCGGCAGGGACACACAGGCCCTGCCCTCAAGGGGCAGGCAGTCTGTGCAGTCCTGAGCTGGCTGCTCCCAGGAATAGCCCTACAGCCTCTTTCTCAAAATGTCGTCAGTGCTAGGACCACCCGGCCACGATCCCAAGACGCCGGGTGGTTAAGGACAGTGAGGCTATTGACGTTTGGGCCCAGGCAATTCTTCATCGAGAAGGCCGTCCCGTGCTTTGTTTGGTAGTATCCCTGGCTTCTGCCCCCCAGACACCAGCAGCACCCCCCTAAGTTGTAAGAATCAAAAACGCCTCCAAGCGTTGCCAGATGTCCCCTCGGTCCGGGGCAGGGGAACTGTGCCTGGTTGGGAACAGCTGATACAGAGATTCTTGGCCCCGCCCCACCCCTGGACCACCCCCCCCGATGCCTCCAGCTGTCTGGATGAGGTGCCAGAAATAAGACTTTGGGTGATTCCCCGCCCGGCCTCCCCCGGCACAGGGGAGGCAATGCCCGTTGAAATTTTAGAATCACCGCCTGGAGCCTTACAATGCTCTGCGATGTCTTAGAAATGTTTTTGGAGGGCCAAGTTATTTGTCAATATGTTTTCCTGGCTAAGATACTTTCTGAGAATTTGTAGTCTCGACAGTTGGCATTTATGGTAATTGTCTAGAGACCGCGGTTTGTGCTTTCTGAATACATACACGTATACACATACATATATATGTGTGCAGGTGCATACACTTACATATAGATATACACACGCTTCATTCTACTGAATACAATGAATTCTCAGTGTCTAAAACCTCCCTGACAGGCACTTACAATCAGGATTATAAAAACTTAGCATATTATCCACTGCAGTGAGGCTGTAACTTCCCGAGGTCGGGGGATATCGCATTGCCTTCACATTTTTTTTCCCATCTTCCCTCCTGGAATGCTGTTTGGCCCTCCAACCTTGCCCTTCACGCGCGATGGTTTCTCCGGGACGTCCTACTTACGGGAGGTTGAGCACTGTCTCAGATTACCAACGGCCGTGACATATGCCGATCCCAAATATTCTTCATACGTCGTTTTGCCTTGGAGTTTGGCCAGGCACTCGGTGTTGTCATTGAACAGGAGGTTTTTGGTTTTGGACCGGAACAGGCAAAACTCACTCGGGCATTTGTCTCCGTTTGTTCCAAACTGAGTCTGTACCAAAAGGGCAGACAAGTAAGCGAGTCGCCGAGGGAAACAGGAGAACGTGTGGACCAGGAGAGGCCAAGGACATTCCTTCCAGCCAGGCTCAGCCCTGAGTTCTGGAGCTGAGTTCTGGAGTCCTTCCACTGCCTCACCTGAGCCTCCTGCCACCCCCGTGTCATCCCGCAGCCCGTGCCCCGGGTGGCCGACCCACCGGGCAGGGCCTGGGCCCCCCCACTACCTCTGACCCACCTCCCACCATCGTCCCCTCCTTGTTAATCTGTGGTCTCTTCCCTTAGAACCTCTGGGTGGCCAGGTGACAGCTGAGGATTTCCAAGATCACCTACGGCATTCCCACAGGCCAGCTTTCCTAGAGAAACTGTCTGCATTGGAAATCTTCTCTGCCACTGAGCAGGTCATTGCCTTGAGCGGGCCGCTCAGCCTCCCGTGGCCATAGATCCTCCTCTATGCTCAGGAGTCAGAGCAAAACACCTCGATGATTAAAGACCTCTTATCAGCCCCAGTGAGTGTGCCAACAGTGAGATTACCGCGCCTTTTATTACGAGGCCGGGGTACTGTCTTTAAAGCACACTTAAGACGCATGGGTTTTAATACAAAACTAGAAGCTCTAAAAGAGAATCCCAGGGGCGTCTGGGTGGCTCAGTCGGTTAAGCATCCAACTTCAGCCCAGATCGTGATCTCACGGTTCGTGGGTTCGAGCCCCGCGTCGGGCTCTGTGCTGTCAGCTCGGAGCCCGGAGCCTGCTTCGGATTCTGGGTCTCCCTCTCTCTCTGCCCCTCCCCGCTCATGCTCTGTCTCTGTCTCTCTCTCTCTCCAAAATAAACAAACATTACAAAATATTTTTAAAAAACAAAAGAGAATCCCAGACTTTAAGGAAATTGCACCGTTTGCTTCAAACCACTTTCCACAGACAGCCTTCAATCTATGGGAGTTCTGGGTCTGTTGTTGTCCTTCGAGATTACAAAGGCAGATGCCTCTGCTATTCTCACGGAGACTCCGGGCAGCTCCTCAGCATGAAGCCAACACATGAAGCCACCGGCGCCAGGCAGAGGGACAAGACAGAAGGGCCGTAGGTAGGCGGCTTTACCTACAACCGCCCCGCCCCCCAAGAGCCCGGCCAGTTAAGAAAGGGCCGGAGGCCCTGGGGATCCGCACCTGCTGTTGGAGCAGCACCTGCTCCAGGTGTTTCGCCTTATCTTCCCGAGACACCACGCCGTGGTTCGGAGCCCTGGCCAGGTGGCACCTCTCCGCATCCTTCACAGGCTTCCGGGTGCCGTCCAGGCACAACAGCTCAAAGTCCTCCAGCCTCAAATCCTTAGCCCATGCCTCAGAGCTCCCTCCTGGGGAGAGAAAAAGAAGCGGCATCAGCCCTGGCTGTCCAGCTTAGTCAAAGGTCCGCCCTGGGTGGGCTGGACGAGTCCACCGGCCTCTTGAAACGCACACAGGCGGGTCTCAGTGACGCGCGAGAGAGGGAAGGAAGCTTTGTCGGCACCGACGATACGAACTCCCAGCATATCAAACGTTAGGGCTGCTTCCGTTCAAGGGAATTAGGAGTCAACAACCAAAGAGAGGGAATCATTGACACGTTCTACAACGTGGATGGGCCTTGAAAACACGATGCCAAGTGAAAGAAGCCAGTCTCAGAAGGCCACATGGTTCCATTTGTGTGAAATGTCCAGAGCAGGCCAATCTACAGAGACAGAAAGCGAGCTGAAGGTTGCCAGCTCTGGAGGAGAGGGGAAGGGCACAGGGTCACTTTATGGGCTTGTGTGAGTATTCTAGAATCGGACTGTGTGGGTGGGTCACACAGCTCCATGAATGTGCTGGAGACCACTGAATCGCACAATTTGAACGGACGGATTTCGTGGCATGAATTATCTCTTAATAGAGCTGTTGATTGTTTAAAAAGAAAACCTTCCATCTATGCCATATTTTCTAGTGAGCTCCAGAAAAAGAACCATCCGGTTTATGTCCAAGAAGAAATTGCTTTCTCCTTCCTTTCGTGTTCGAATGGTCTTACTGTCACTAGGAAAAGGTGAGGAACCTCTATACATTTCTCAAATATGTTCAGTCAATTCCAATAAAACGCAGTTGTGAAATCCCAAAGAAATTGACAGACAATTAAATCTGACATCACTCTAGGGGATCAAGAGTCCCCTGATTGGGATGAGCACTGAGAAGTATACAGAAGTGTTGAATCCCTATACTGTGTATCTGAAACTGTTATCACACTGGATGTTAATTATCCTTCAGTATAAAAAAAAAAGCTGACATCAGTCTGATCCTTGGACATCACTTAGAGTGACGGTTCACAAATTCAAAATGTAATTGTATGCGTGTCTGAGTGTGTGCAAATACAGGTTCATTGCTCAGACCCCTGCGTCTCTCTTTCCGCTCTCTCCCCTCAAAAAAAGGGGAGCCTGGGTGACTCAGTCAGTTGAGCATGGGACTCTTGATTTTGGCTCGGGTCACGATCCCAGGGTCATGGGATCGAGCCCTGCGTCAGTCTCTGTGCTGAGTATGTAGCCTGTTTATGAGGCCCTCTTTCTCTCTTTCTCTCTCTGCCCCTCTCCCCAGCTTGCATGCTCTCTCTCTCTCTCTAATTTAAAAAAAAAAATTTTTAAAAACACTTCATCCATTCTCTTGGCTTTGTCTATTTGATACTGAGATCATTCCAAATTTATATGGCTGTCCTCAGTCCATCTCCATGGAGAGGGGCAGGAGGAGGGAAGAGGGGCTGTGAGTGCCGATGTTTGAAGGACAGAGGCAGGAAGTCCAGGTGGCTCTTCCTCAAGGGATGAAGTGGCAAGTTATCTGCTGGGGGCCGTGGGGGCCGAGTGGGGCTGCAGTTCGGAAGGCAGCCGGATGTACGGGTGCGGAAGTTGGCAATTATCACCATTTATCTTCCATTATCTCTATCTGCCTGTGACTTTGTCTCCAGTGACTCCCAAGGAGTTTCCAGACTGAGGGCTCCCATGAGGTCCCAATGAAGGCCCTTACTTCCTTTTTTAAAAAGGGAAGTTTGGGGCACCTGGGGGTTCAGTCGGTGAAGCGTCTGACTTTGGCTCAGGTCAAGATCTCGCAGCTCGAGAGTTCGAGCCCCGCGTCGGGCTCTGCGCTGACAGCTCAGAGCCCGGAGCCTGCTTTGGATTCTGTGTCTCCCTCTCTGACCCTTCCCCACTCACACTCTGTCTCCGTCTCTCAAAAATAAATAAACATTTAAAAAAAGGAAATTGTATTCATTGTATTTGCGCATATCAATTTTTCTTTCTTTTTTTTTTTTTTTTTTTTTTTTTTTTTGGTAGCATCCACATTCAGTTGTCCATGTGGGAACAGGCAGACGGTGTGCTTCGTGGGTGACTAGACAACGCCAGGGAGACATTTGTTACTGAGCACGGCTGGTGCGTGTTTGTGTGCATGTGCGTGTGTCCGAGAGAGAGTGAGACAGAGGGAACTTGGTTTCAAAGTCAACGTGACACTCACAGATGCACCATGTTGCATATGAGGTAAAGAATTTTGGAATGAACTTGATCCAAAGCCCGGAAAAGGTTCTAATAGCTTCCCGACTGCACATCTGAATACTGGGATGTATTCACCCACCATTCGTGTTCTGCAGGACAGTGGAGTCCTTCACAAAGGCGACGTCTCCAGCCTTCTCAGCCAGGCACCTAAAATAAACACATTGCCCGAGAAGAAAAACTATTAGGGTTTTCATAAATATTTGTCATATGCGTGGCACAGACGAAAACAAATATTCCTGGAACTTAGGATTTTAAATGGTAGCTTGAACACACATGTGAACTTTCCCTGCTTCTAAGATCCCAATAAAATACCGTTAGTGAGATTTTTTTTTTTTTACAGTAGTGCGATTTTTTTTTTTTGTAAGCCATAAACCATGAGCAAGAGGAGGGCAACAGGGAGAGAAGATAATATGACCATGTTTGGAAGGTGGAGAGCAAATCAATGAGCAGTGATTTCCCCAGCAGAGCACAGAACAGCGGTACCATAAGCCGGAAGTGTAGGAAGCCCAGAAGAAAACGGATGTGCACTGCAGAACCCCAGAAAGACTCATCAGTTAGAAGGACCAGGCACCCCTGAGAGTGGCTGACACAGGAGGACTGGGCAGGTACCCTCCTATCCCATGCACCCGGGAGAGCACTCCCCCTCCCCCCACCCAGCAGGAGACTGAAGGTTTGTTCACAGGAACTTGAACCTGAACAACACTACGGACAGACAGCCAAGCACCGCAGAGGGCAGAGGCCCAACACTAAAATCAGAAAGGGGATTGAAAGGGGCGCCTGGGTGGCTCGTCGGTTAAGCATCCGACTTCAGCTCAGGTCATGATCTCACAGTTCGTGGGTTCGAGCCCCTGTCGGGCCCTGTGCTGACAGCTCGGAGCCTGGAGCCTGCTTCAAATTCTGTGTCTCCCTCTCTCTCTGCCCCTCCCCTGCTCACACTCTGTCTCTCGCTCTCAAAAAATAAATAAAACATTTAAAAAAAAAAGAAAAGAAGGGGGATTGAAAATCTCTATTCTGGAAGATTAAATCATAGCCCCTTTCCCCTACTCAGCCTCCCGAGAAGCATACAGGGTGATTCTTTCTCCGGAGAAGCTGATCAACCCAAGAAAAACGCCTATCGATTCTGATATTTGATGCCCCACAGTGAAATGACACAAACCAACTGCACCACAGGTGAGGCCCCTACTTGCCAAGATGTGGTAACTGATGCAGAACTGTGACAGCGCCATTATTTCCTTCTTAAATAGGGACAAAGGGCCAGAAACCGCTGGATAGTTGAAGATATACCAGAAAAAATAAATGGAGACCAAAGCAATACTCAGAAAATACAGAGACAATATGGGAGAGAGAATAACACTTTTTTTTTAAAAAAACGACAATGAATGTCTTTAAAGGGATGAGAGAAGGGGCAGCATTCATGAAACAAGAATGCAAAGTCTAAAAAAGGAGCAGTCGGAACAAAGAGTTCTCAGAAAGTAAAAAAAGAAAAAATCATCATCATAAAAATTCTTAAAAACGATAGAACAATTAGAAGGTTAAGCTGAGCAAGTATCCCAGAAACTGGAAGATAAAGAAAAGCAATTATGAAAAAATAAATAAGAAGAAAATGAGACCCAGGAGTCTGTAATTTACGAATCAAAGTTTAAAGAGAAACCAGAGAAAACAGCGTAGGAATCGTCAAAAAATAATGAAGTAAAATTTCCCAGAACGGAACACCTTGAGCTTCCAGATGAAATGGGCCCACCAATGGCCCAATCCCAAAGGATGAAAAGGAGACCCACGTACAGAAATATTAGTGTCAAGTTTCAGAATACTGGAGATTAAAAGAAATCATGTTTTTAGGGGCGCCTGGGTGGCGCAGTCGGTTGAGCGTCCGACTTCAGCCAGGTCACGATCTCGCGGTCCGTGAGTTCGAGCCCCGCGTCGGGCTCTGGGCTGATGGCTCGGAGCCTGGAGCCTGTTTCCGATTCTGTGTCTCCCTCTCTCTCTGCCCCTCCCCCGTTCATGCTCTGTCTCTCTCTGTCCCAAAAAATAAATAAACGTTGAAAAAAAAAATTAAAAATAAAATAAAAGAAAAGAAATCATGTTTTTAAAAACTCAGAAACTTTGTAAGAAACTCGTTTTCGAAACATGTTACATTGGATAAAACCCCAGATGAATTTTTCCTAGACGTATTTTTCATTACCGCTAAATCTCTGTAAATTTAGAGAGAAATACACATATAAGAGAGATGTATTAGGTGTCTGATTTCTTCACTCTTCACAAAACATCCTTTGCATAGACTTGTGTGTCCAGGATGCTTTCTAAGCCTTCTAAGGCTTATTCTCTCAGGAAATTATACATAAAGTATTCCAAATTCAAAAATCGAGTTTTTTCAAGATGAAAGTGTCCTATGCAAAGAATCAGAAATCCAAAGTGGTATCCGATTTCTCAACAGAAACGCTAGACTTAGAAGACAATGGATCAACGCATTTAATTTTTTGAGCTTTGCTGTGTATTGTCTTTCTGCTAAATTCTGGATAGGTTTTTCACAAATCTTCCTTCATTCTCCTTTTACTGTGTCTATGCTGTTAATCTGGTCAATTGCATGGCTAGTTTCAACTGCTGTGTTTTTTTCCCTTTCCAGAGTTCTGTTTATTCTTCTATCAAAAGAAATACTACCTTGTTTTTTCTGCTGGATTTTGCTTCTGGTAGCTTGGTAGCCTGGTCTGTTGGTTAATATTATTATAATTCTTTTTTATTGTGTACTGCTCATCGTTATTGAGACAGGATTTCTGAGCAGTCTTTGGAGGCCTACCATGAAAGTGCTGTCTTCCAGGCATGTTTCTAGAGGGACCACTAGGCTGGGATCTTTTCTTTTTTAATGTGTATTTGTTTATTTTTATTTTTTGAAAGAGAGAGAGACAGAGAGAGAGAGAGACAGAGCACGAGCGGTGGAGGGGCAGAAAGAGAGGGGGACACAGAATCCGAAACAGGCTCCTGGCTCTGAGCTGTTGGCACAAAGCCCGACGCGGGGCTCAAACTTGCAAACCGCAAGATCATGACCTGAGCCAAAAGTTGGACACTTAACCGACTGAGCCACCAGGTGCCCTGGGATCATTTTTAAAGATATTTGTGAGTCGAGAATTTCTGGACCATCCTAGGGGATACAAGTTTGAGCTACAAATCCACGCAGAAGCTGGCTCATGGTTTCAGGTTCTCAGGGGGGTGGTATGCATTCTCCCTCCCTGTTCTCCTCGGCATCCAGGAACTTGATGCCCTGTAGGAGTGGAAGTTACTTCTGGTTCATTCCTACCTTAAAGGTGTAGGTAACCTCCAGGTTCATGTCTGTCATGAAGGTAAATGTCCTGAGGAAAAAGTGGGCACTTAGCTCTCTCTGAATTCCTAGTCTCCCTTAGATTTTAGTCTAATAATCCTTTACTACTTTGTCAGTTATTCAATACTCTTTTTTTTTTTCCAACGTTTATTTATTTTTGGGACAGAGGGAGACAGAGCATGAACGGGGGAGGGGCAGAGAGAGAGGGAGACACAGAATCGGAAACAGGCTCCAGGCTCTGAGCCATCAGCCCAGAGCCCGACACGGGGCTCGAACTCCCGGACCGCGAGATCGTGACCTGGCTGAAGTCGGATGCTTAACTGACTGCGCCACCCAGGCGCCCCAGTTATTCAATACTCTTAAGAACACGTGTGTGAGGGTACAGCTGGGTGGCTCAGTCAGTTAAGTGTCCAACTTCAGCTCAGGTCATGATCTCACCGTTTGTGGGTTCAAACCCCGTGTCAGGCTCTATGCTGACAGCTCAGAGCCTGGAGCCTGCTTCGGATTCTGTGTGTGTGTGTGTGTGTGTGTGTGTGTGTGTGTGTCTCTCTCTGCCCCTCCCCTGCTGGTGCTCTGTCTCTCTCTCTCTCAAAAATAAATAAAAATATTTCTTAAAAATGTTTTTTAAAAAAGAACGTGTGTGTGTGTGTGTGTGTGTGTGCACGTGTGTACTAATCCAGCATTTTTGCTTGTTTTTAGTGAGAGAATCAGTCAAAATAGCTAACACTGCCATTTCCCAGACGTGGAAATCCTGTCAAAATCCTTAGGGAGAATGTTTTTCAACCTCCACTTAGTTATCCAGCCAAACTAGAAATCATTTCAAAGATGGAAGAAAGACGTTTCCAGACATGTAATACTCAAAACACAGCAAATCCAAGCCACCCCTTCTCAAAAAGATGTGTTCCGTGCCAACAAAACCAAGAAAGCGAAAGATACGGGATCCGGGAAGTGGGCAATTTAACACGAAGTACAACAAAAGGAAATCCCAGAAGGACCATCAAGGGGAATCCCAGGACCACAGAAATCCAGGGGGCCTAGAGAAAACCAGTCCAGACGGGGCAGGAGCAATATTCCCCATCACCTGATGGGGAACCCCGGCCAGCACTCACTCTGGGTATGTATTGTTAGGAGGTTTACGCTCCTGGCTAGGGGTTTTGAGATGAATTAGTGATTTTTCTTTTTAAGCACAGAAGATTAAGCAAACAAAAAATGAGACACCGGTTAACTCTAGAGTAAACAGAAACTTTGTACAACCTTATTATACCACATATTTAATAGGAGAATAATATTTACATATCCATGGTCATGTACTGAACATGACATAAATTTGTGGGAGGCTAAAAGCAGGTGAAGTTTGTGGATGTGAGCGGAACAGGCACAGGAGAGGCTAAGATCTCTTCCTCCAGAATAGAAAGTCCGCGGAAAATAGCTGATGGTTGAAAATTAAGAACCAGCAATATAAGGACGTTGGTTAGAAATACAGTGGTAACAGGACGTCTGGTCCCAGCTCTCAGTGGGAACAAAAGACAAACCATTTCCTTCCAGTATAAACAGGAATACCAAGGTGTAAAGGTTTCCAGTGAAATAATACCTTCCCACAGGTTTAAGAGAGAAAACCACATGATTCCTTTGGGTTTTTATCGGAAACGTGTCTACTCAATGTATCGGAGTGGAATCACATCACAACTCTTCCCTTTGCAAACCCTTAAAGATATTCTTGTCCGTCTGCAAAATACTTTCATGGGCCACTGAGACGAGAGTAAAAGCTACTTCTGTATCCTCCCATCACTGGAGAAAAGGCTACTGAATTTTATTTTATTTATTTATTTATTTATTTATTTTTTAATTTTTTTTTTTCAATGTTTATTTATTTTTGGGACAGAGAGAGACAGAGCATGAACGGGGGAGGGGCAGAGAGAGAGGGAGACACAGAATCGGAAACAGGCTCCAGGCTCCGAGCCATCAGCCCAGAGCCGGACGCGGGGCTCGAACTCACGGACCGCGAGATCGTGACCTGGCTGAAGTCGGACGCTTAACCGACTGCGCCACCCAGGCGCCCCATATTTTATTTATTTATTTTTTAACGTTTTATTTATTTTTGAGACCGAGAGAGACAGAGCATGAACAGGGGAGGGGCAGAGAGAGAGGGAGACACAGAATCGGAAGCAGGCTCCAGACTCTGGGCCATCAGCCCAGAGCCTGGAGCGGGGCTCGAACTCACGAACCGTGAGATGGTGACCTGAGCTGAAGTCGGACGCTTAACCGACTGAGCCACCCAGGCGCCCCTGGCTACTGAATTTTACATACTGAAAAGCTCAGGGACACCTGGCTGGCTCAGTCGGTTAAGTGGCCGACTCTTGGTGTTGGCCTAGAGGGTGGCGGCTACAGGAGAGAGAAGTCTTCCCCCTAAAATTGAATTATAGACGGGACTTAAGGGGCCACGTACTCTCCCCATTTGATTCTGAGGATGAGGACCCTGAGGCCCACTGACGCCGACCTTGGCCCCAGGCCACAGGGAGGCGCCCGGCTGAGCTGAGGTCAGACAGCACCCTGTCAGCCTCCACTGTCTGCAGTGGCTTGTGTGGGGGAGGAACAGTCCATCAGTGGACCTCCAGGCTGCTCCCTGCCTCTGCCGTGACAGGCCATGTCTGACCCTTTAGAAATGCACTGCCAAGATGCCAGAGGATGACGGACGAAGGACAAGTCCCTGTCCTGGGGAGGCTCGGCCGCGGCACTCACCTGAAAGCCCCAGTGTAGCCAAAGTATCTCTCACTGCTGTTGGGCACACACTTGTTCTCACCCTTTTCGTCGCCAATGCACAGCGCACAGAGATTGGAGTTCGGGTCGGCCCCGGGGGCACAGCTCTCACTAAAGAATTCACCTGCGGGGAAGGAACACCGGGAGTCAGCTCTTCCTGCCCGAGTCGACGTAAGAGGCCTTTGCCCAGCAGGCGATGCCACTGGGTCTGGGTTCATTACACGGCACAGGACAGACAGAAGACGCTCACCGTCGCGAACGGCAACACGGACCCACCCACCAAAGGCCCGCCAGAAATCGGAGAAGCTTCTCCCTGTAGGCACCGACGGGAATCCTGATTGCGGCCGGAGAAAAGAGTCTGTCACTGGACAGAGGGTCCCATGATGACAGCCTCGAGCTGGGGACTCAGCTGATGAACTTGGTGGCACCCTGCAGGACCTGATTTTCCTTTGCCTCCGAAATAGAAAGCCAGCTTTTGACCCGGGCTCCTGGTCCCTTAGAATAAAGACTGGCCTCCCCCGCCACCCCGTGCCCAGTAGAGTCTTGTGGCTAGGGACGCGCCAGGGAGCATCAAGCAGGAGCGCTGTGTGCCAGCGTCCTGGAAACACCCTTAAAAGACAGTTGGCACCTGCCTTTTGCCTCTTCTTCTCCTTCCCCTCCTTCATTCTGCACATGGAAAGCAGAAGCGGGAACTAGACCTCCACGGGCCATGAGGTGACCTTGAGCACGGAAGCCACATTGTCAGAGCCCGGGTTGCTGACACTGTGCTGCTGTCCCAGTAGCTGTGGACAATCCACCTCTGGATTGCACTTGCACGAGAGGGAAATAAGCCTCTGCCAGTCAGTGTTTTCTCTCCCAGCAGCTTAAACGTAATCTGCACTAGCCCATCGTGTGATTTAACCCGCGTTAGGGAGCCAACATGGATTAATGTGGGTTGAGGAGAGAGAACACGATGCGGACAAGAAAGTCCCGCCTCGATGAGCAGCGAGAGCCCGTTTTGAGACGTGTGCAGCCCCCGCCCCCGGAAGAGCCACCCCGCGTGCTAACCTCCGGAGGAGGCTGGGGAGCACCCCGCTAAGGTCCTGGCAGCTTCCCCCCAGCTCGGAGGAGGCCGCGGGGGTTGTGCAGAGCAACCACAGCGAGCGCTCGCGGTGAGGAGCAGAGCCACGTGGAAACCCTAACCCATCCAAAATGCAGGAGGGCCCCACTCGAGGAGACCCCTGCACGAGAGGTGAGCTCCGGCGGGAACATGCCACATACTTCCACGGCACCAGGCCCACAGCAGGTAGAGCACGGGGTGTGAGCCTGGGGTACGGCCGGGACAGAAGGCCCCGGAAGCAAGTGAGCCAGAACCCTGGAGGTCTAATTTGGTTTCCTTGCCATGTGGAGCAAGAAGTCAGCTTCATGAGGCAGGCAGGTGCCTTTCCCCAAGTTAGGAAGCCAGCGCCTAAGAGAAATTCGGATCCAGAGCTCCAAGAGATTAAAAATAATAATAATAATAATAATAATAACATCCGTACTTCTCAGAACCTGCCTCCGTTCTTAGGGTGCAGAGAAACAGACTGATACTCCAGAATTTTTATCTTGGGTTGGGGGGGCTGGGGGAGCTGGGGCATGGGACGTGTTGGGTAGAGACCCACTCAGTGCTCCTATGACTGTAGGAGGCAGCCACACAGAGAACGCTTTTTACCCCAAAAGCGGCCCACGGGCCGCAGTCAGCCTGCACATCCCCGCCCCTGCCCTTCCCTGAGGTTCCACAGCTCGATGTGCCTACCGCCCAGGGTGGCCCACCCACGACGCCCTCAGGCCTCACCAAATTTGCAGGAGCCTGTCTGGCTGAACAGCAGGCCCATGGGGATGTTCCAGCCGGCAGTCCTGTCCACGGCGGTGTGGCAAGACTTCCTGCCTCTCAGAGAATTCCAGGTGATACCCGCATCTGATTTCCTGACAACTGCCACGGCAAGGTACCCTTGAGCAACAGAAGAGCAGGACTTAACCTCCAGGGTGCCTGGCATGGGACTCTAGCGCATCCGTCTGCAAGCCAAGCCAAAGTAAGTCAAGAAGCATCGCCAGGCGATGATGCCCCCAGATATCCGGCCACTGCCTGAAGCTTCGGCTGCTGTTCTATGGGAAGGTGAGAACGATCTAGGCTATGAAACGAAATAGTAAGAAAAGCTGATCCTTCATGTTTATTTATTTTTGAGAGAGAAAGAGACAAAGCATGAACAGGGGAGGGGTAGAGAGGGAGACACAGAATCCGAAGCGGGCTCCAGGCTCTGAGCCGTCAGCACAGAGCCCGACGCAGGGCTCGAACCCACAAACTTGGGAGATCGTGACCTCAGCCAAAGTCGGACACTTAACCGACTGACCCACCCAGGCGCCCCAGGAAAAGCGGATCCTTTAAGTGATTGCTAGGGACTGTCCTTGGCCAGGCATACATTGTGAGCTACTAAATTAGACGTGAGCCACTAAGGCAAAAAAAAAAACCACTGAACAAGTGTGACCCCAATAGTGCATAAATCACCAGCTGCAACAGACACTGGGCCACAGCCACGATGGCCACCAGACTAAGTGCTGTGTAGGTGCAGGGAGTGTGTCTGCAAGGCCCCCCCCCCCCCCCCCGTGCCAAGTCCAAACCAGCCCTGCACCGTGAGAGGGTCCACATGGTGGCAATCCCTCTCCTGACGGTGCGTCGCTGACGGATTCCAGCCGTGGACAAGTGCGGAGCTGGAACCTGAGCAAGCCCAGGCTCCAGCGGGAGGGTGGGGGTAACGCTCAGAGCACGGGATCTAGCCCGGGAGACCCGGTTCAAGGCCAGGATCTGCCGCAGTACCGTCCATGGCTGTGAGAACAGTGAAGAACTCTGACAGTTCTCTGCCAAGTGTGAAGGTCAATATAACATTAATTACAATTACTCGTCTATGAATTATTTGCCTCTTCAAAAGAGCTTACGGCTTCTGTGGCTGTAGCTCTTTCTGTGAGGTTTTTTTTTTTTTCTTTTAAGTTCCCGGCCGCCGCCTCCTCCTCCTCCAGCAATGAGAACTTACCCATGACCCTGAAATTAGCAGATTCCAACTCACCTTGCACTCGTCTATCCTCACAACGTTCATTATTAGGGATCTGTGATTCTGAAAGGAGCAAAAATAAGCAAAATGTCATTAAACACTCAGCTTTACTGAGAAGCCACAAACTCTTAAATCTCAGCGATGCGGGATCAAATCCGAAGAGACCGTCCAGCAATCCCATGCAGCAGAAAGGCACAGATGCGTGTGTTCAGCAAAAGACACAGATGCAGATGCCACCAATTGGAAACGACCCAAACAACAGCCACCAACTGGAAATGACCCGAACGCCTCTCCCCCATAGATGGACGAATAACTACAGAATACCATACAGCAGCGAGATTCAATACTCTTCGGATGAATCTCACGGACATAACACTGAGCAACAGACGTACAAAGCACGTGTCTCGCACGGAAGGTTTAAAAACAGGCAGATATTGGGGCGCCTGGGCGGCTCAGTCGGTTAAGCGTCCGACTTTGGCTCAGGTCATGATCTCACAGCTCGTGAGTTCGAGCCCCGCGACGGGCTCTGTGCTGACAGCCCAGACCCTGGAACCTGCTTCAGATTCTGTGTCTCCCTCTCTCTCTGCCCCTCCCCTGCTCACGCTCTGTCTCCATCTCTCTCAAAAAATGAATAAAAATTTTAAAAAAAATTTTTTTTAAACAGGCAGAATTGATCTGTGCCGTTTGAAGTCAGGGGTTACTGCCCTCGCTTGAGTAGGGCGGCTGGTGGCAGGAGGGCGCCGGGGGCCATCCGGAACTTGCCGTGATCGGGGCACTAGGGCATGGGGACCCACCAGTTTGTGACACGTCACTGAGTTGCACTTACGGGCACTTTTCTGTATGTATATTGTACTTGACCAAAATCCTGTTTTACATGAAGAAGAGGAAACCAATCTGTGCTTTGTCACTTCTCAACACACAGGCCGTGTGGGTAAAGGCCCTTTTCAACTATTCTTGCTCCCCCTCCCCGATTCTCCTGTTTGAATGCATCCGTCCATCTCAGCATCTGCCCCTGGACCCACCAAGTGAGGTTACTGCTCCCATGGGCCAGACGGAAGAAACCAGAGAGGACACCCCCGCCCCCCCCCCCAACACCGACTTACTTTGGTTCTCTGCCAGGACAGGCACCAAACCACACTTGCCCGCAACATAGATCAGTCCTCCATCCAGGCTCAGGGCGTCGGCTTCTCCTTTCTGTAAAACCAAAGCAAATCGTCGGCACCATACAGAAGGGCGCTTTCCCGTCTCGTCTATTTCTAGGCTGTCTGAGAGAATGGCTTTAGGTCAGGGAACGTCAGGTGCTCCGACGAGGTAGCAGAAAGAGACAGGGCCTGTTTGAACTGAGCACCCAAGGACACTTGGCACACTCTCGATTATCAGCCCCGCGCACCCTTCGTGCGGTCGCTCCCAATGGACAGACCAGGCACAGGTTGCATTGACCCTCTGTCCCCCAGACGCTCTTGGGACGCCCTCCTGGACCAGCCTCACTCAGTGAGGAGACGGATCGAACAAGCCGCCTTGTCTGGTCTCAGCCCCTTGGCGTTACGCTCAAGTTCGACAAAGAAGTTGTTCAACCGATGAGCAGAAACGACTGAGCTGCCTCGCCAGGGGAATGAACGCACCCGCACCCCAACATTCGAGTATGGATTCATCAAGACTGCAAACTCGCTCTTCGGCTCAGTAATAATTTTCTTACAACTCTATTAAAAAAAAATTAAAAAAAAAAAAGCTGGAGGGGCACCTGGGTGGTTCAGTCAGTTAAGCGTCCGACTTCACCTCAGGTCACGATCCCACATGAGTTTGTAAGTTCGAGCCCCACATCGGGCTCTGTGCTGCCAACTCAGAGCCTGCTTTGGATTCTATGTTTCCCTCTTTCTCTGAGCCTTCCCCACTCTCTCTCTCTCAAAAATAAATAAACGTTAAAAATTTTTAAAAAGAAACTGGAGGGGCACCTGGGTGGCTCAGCCGGTGAAGCCTCTGACTCTTGATCTCGGCTCAAGTCATGATGATTTCACCAGTTTGAGCGTTCGAGCCCCACATCAGGCTCTGTGCTGACAGTGTGGAGCCTGCTTGGGATTCTCTCTCCCTCTTTCTCTGCCCCTCCCCCACTTGCACACACACACACACACACTCTCTCTCTCTCTCTCTCTCTCTCTCTCTCTCTCAAAATAAATAAACCTTACAAAAATTTTTAAAAACTGGAGATATGAAGATATGGATGAAAATTTCTATTCAGGGATGCAGCACGGGGGGCAGGGTGGGGGGTCTAATGGTAATAACAAAATAACGGGCCAAAGCAGAATAGGTTCGTGGCTGAACAGCCACAGCCACGGGAAAGACATCCTCAAATCATTTTTCAGTGTTTTCAGGGAATGGATATTCACGTGGGAGAATGGCCACGATGTACCGTTAAGTGGCAAGGACTCAAAACCAACCGAACTGGCACGATCCAGGCCGGTTGCGGGCACGCGCACACGTGTCCGGAGAAATCCGGGGCTAGGAAATTATCAAGACTAGCCGTGGTGTATCTCTGCTGTTTGTTTTTCTACGAGCTACCTTTCTATGTCCTCCCAGCGCCCTGCAACAATCACGACTGTTCCTCGAAGCAGGGGAGTGGAAAGGCCACAAGCATTCTGGGCCTGTGCCCCGCCTGCACGGTGTCTCCCGGTTCCGATCGCCCCCCACCCCCGGCGGAGCCCGCGCCCCTACCAGGACCAGGGCGATGCAGTCCTCGCCGGTGGGCGCTGAGACACAGGTCACGTTCCTGAGGCTCGCCTGACTCCACTGCTGGCACTTGCCCTCCTCCTCTTTGCCCACCGCGCACCAAGCGACGCGCGTGCGCCTCTCCGCCACTTCCGCAGCCGCTGCGCACAGGGACACAGCGGTCGGTCGTGGGGCCCAGAGCCTGGCGGGGACACCCAGGCGCCGCCCACCGCCCGGAAGCCCTGCGCTCGCTGCCCCCTGCCCGCTGCCCCCTGCCGCTCTCCCCCTCCGCTCTCAGGGGCCCAACCCCTTCGCCAGGCGCGCGTAACCCCGGGCCTCCTATTTCGGTTCCTTTGGAGGCTTCCCTGGCTTCTAACCCACCCTTCAAGCCTTAGTGCGGTGACTTGCCTAGTATCGGGGTCCCACGGGATTAAAGCTCCAGGACACAGACAGCGGCAGCCCCAAGAGATGGCCTAGGGGACTGACCTCCCCTCAGTCAGGCACCACCATTAACTGCATCGCAGTGTCCTCGCTCAGGCTGACTCCATCTCAGCCCCCCAGGAGAGGAGGAGCCATGGCTGAGCTGGCCCCCTGTGGTATCCCGGCCAAGTCCAGGGCCCCAGTCCAGAGCTGTGTTCACCAAGCTTCCAGATTCATCCCAGGAGGGGCCCTGGCTCTCTCGGTTCATGTGTGTGGTTCTTACTTCATAGGGAGGCAAGTTGATTGTTCTGTCCAGGCCGGGGAGCCGGGGACATACAACCACATTAACTGGGTGTCTGTCACATTAGTCCGGAGACTCTCCCGCCTGTTAAAATGCCCTGGCTTGCTTCACAGCACACTGGCATCTGCCTCGAATGGACAAGGGCCGCTCCAGAGCAGAGCTCTGCTGCCGGAGAAGGGAGAGTACTTTCTGGAAGGCCTGCCCCTTGGCTTAGCACCCCCACCAGCCTGCCCGCAGGGCCTGCCCGGGCCTCACTCACTTTCCCTCAGGCCCTGGGTGGCAGTGAGGTAGTTGAAGCCAAGGTACAGCCCAGAATCGACCTTCGCGGGGACCCTCAAAAACCCAAGGGCAGAGTCTTTGAACAGCAGATCCTTCTCATCCTTAGGGGAGCCAAAGAGCTGGAACGCAGGTGACTTGTCTTTTCCAAACTTTTCCTAATTAAGGAAAAATGGAATTACAGCGTCAGTGGGAAATAGACAGGAAAGAAAAGCACAATGTTGAACCACAGCGCCCGGAGCTTGGGGATGATTCTGAGCGTCGGGGACCTTGGTTCACTTCCTCGTGTGGAGGGACTGGCCCCGTGGCTCATTCAGCTGTGGCTTCAAGAGTCGCTAGGGCCCAGGCACCTTAGAGTCCTGAGAATACTGCCTCATCGTCCCCCTGTTGCTGTTCCAGCCCCTGAGACACCGTTCATCAGTAATGCTGGAGAGACCTCTATGGTTTCTGCTGTCCAGAGCATTGAATCTGTTAGCCTTTGTGCAGAGAGGCCGCAGAAAGACTTGTAGAGCAGCAGGACATTCGGGAAGGAAGCTCCCCACGGCAAATCCAGGCAGGTGGGGAGGGCCTCGGGAGCCGGGGGGGAGGGGTGGGGGGTGGGAGAGGGGTGGAGGAGGTGGACACCTGCGCCTTGTTGAGAAGCTCCCAGATCAAGTCCTCCTTGCCGTCCACACTTCGGGCCACAACAGCGTGAGAAGGGATCCGGGCCAGGTGACACTCCCTGAACGCGTCCACTGGCTTCCGAGTGTTGTTTAGGCAGAGCAGCTCGTACTTGTCCTGGTCGGCCTTGTCTGGCAGGCTCTCTGGAGGAAAGGTGGAGGTGGAGGGGAGCCCGGATGAGCCCACTGTAGGCATTAACCGTGAGCTGGAGCTCCCCTCCTTCCACATCGTGAGCTAGAGGAGACATCATAGGTACTCTACAAAACTGGGCGAGGTGGGGAGGGGGGGTCGGAAAGGCAGTGGATTGCTCCGGAACACTCAAAAAAAGTAAAGATAGTAACCAGAAAGCCTTGGGGGCTAGCCCAGTGCTCCTCTGGATCATACAGGCCGCTCTGGGATTGATGCACCTTCTGCCTGGCCGGCCAAGGAGGCTGAACCAGACCCCATCTGTTTCCATGGCAACCCCTCCTAGAAAAGGGTCCCAGGGTAGAGGCAATCCCAGCGCACCAGCCAGGGGGCGCTGCCTTACCCACCTCTCTAGAAAGAATAAAAAGTCACAAACATTTTTAAGGCAGGATGTACAGTTGAATCACTTCCCAACGTGAGGTGTTATCAAAAGAAGGGGAAAGTCTGTTTTTGTGAGTGAGTTCAGCCCAATTTGGAACTGCCAATGTATCTCATATAAGAGCATGTAGAGTGACAATATGTAAAGTGACAGGAACCTGCCCAAGTCATTTTGGGAGATTCGTGCAACCTTGAGCTCAAAATCAGAGAGAGCAGTACAGGAGGGAAGAATTACAGGCCTATTTTCCTTATGAGCATACGTGCAAAAATCTCAAATATACATTAGCTAACTCAACCTAACAGAGTATTTTAAAAATAGATCAGGGTTAAGGTTTATCAGCTTATTTCATTAACAAAGAACGGTCAATCATCTAAAAAGCCAGAGTACTCCACGTCATTAATAAGCACCATGAGATAATCTTAACAGATGCAGAAAAAGCAGGTGTGTGCTCAACATCTAGTTGTGGTTGGGTTTTTTGTTTGTTTCAGGAAACTAGTAATATGGAGAATTTGGTAAAGTTCTTGAACCTGAGAAATGCCTTTCATCAAAATGGCTGCAGCAAAATCATACTAGCAGGAGAAAATGCAAGCATTCGCTTCAAAATCAGGAACAGAGCAAAAATGTCAGCTGTCATATTGCCAACACAGTGCCGGACGCAACTGACAAAAGAAACGAGATGGAACCACCGGAAGGAAGAAGGCAAACTCTATTTAAAGATGATGCGATCCACGGGGGTGCCTGGGTGGCTCCGTCTGTTGAGCGTCTGACTCTCAGGTCATGATCTCCGCTCAGGTCATGATCTCAATGGTTGTGAGACTGAGCTCCCCGCTGGGTGTGGAGGCTGCTTGGGATTCTCTCTCTCGCTCCCCCTGTGCCCTTCCCCGCCCCCCCGCCTCAAAAACTGAAAATTAAAAAATAAAGATGATGTGGTCATCTACATAGAAAAGCCAACAAAACCAAGGAAGAAGGAATAAAACCAATAACGGTATCCAGCAGGGTAGAACTTCCAAAACCAAGTATTATCCTCATTAGCAACAACCAAGCAGAAGCTAATATAGAATATCAGACTGTAATGGCAACCCGAACCATGAAAGAGCTAGTCACTAACCTCGCACAGTAAGACCAACAAAGAGAAACTTTGTAAGTTCCGTTAAAGGACCATAGAAGAGGTGTGATCAAAGGAGGAAGATTCATCGTGATCAGGGATTGGACAACTTGACATTAAATATAGTTCCCCACGGACCACTTTAAACTCAAAACAATTCTAATTAAAATTAAAGGATGACGTTTTTAGAAAGCCAGCAAAAGAATTCTACACTTTTCGTTGAACGAGATTTGAAAACGAACAGCCAAGGGTAGGGTGAGATCTCTCTCCACCAACCCACGTCGGGCTCTGCACTCCCATCGCAGGGCCTGCTTGGGATTCTCTCCCTCTCTCTCTGCCCCTCCCCTGCTCGCTCTCTCTCTGTCTCTTTCAAAATAAATAAACTAAAGAAAGAAGGCCTCTCCTTGAATCAACATCATGAAGAAACAGGCATGAAACTCAATAGGAAAATAGTCAAGATTAGAAAATGACTAGCAAATATATTGAGATGATCAATGTAAGCCTATCTCCGGAGGTCTCGGGTCAGTGGGGTGGGTCTGTCTCTGGTGGTCCTGGTAAGCATGTGTTCAGCCGGTGCACACCCAGCAGGGTGCATCAGCATGTGGTATTTCAGGAATCTTCTCCTGCACAACAGTAAGAGGACACACAGGAGAACGTGAGTCATGGAGCTGTTTGTGGTAGAGGGAAAGGCAAGGTGACCTAGGGTGACAGATAAGTAGAACCCGATGAGCGTTCCTCAGCTGTCAGAAACACTGAACTAGACATACAACACAGATAAATCTCCAAAACAAGACGCTGAATGGAAAATCCTGGCAGCAGCATGGTTTCTAATGCCGAAACTTTTGTGGTCTCAGAACCCAAAAACCTGTGTCGGGGACAGAGGCGGGGGTGTCTCTGAGGAAAAGAAAGCCAGTGGGTATTGGGGGATTTGGGGAAAACTGATGGCTTAAAATCTGAAACAAGGGGCCCCTGGGGGGCTCAGTCGGTTAAGCATCGGACTCTTGGTTTCGGTTCAGGTCATGATCTAGGTTTCGTAGGTTCGAGCCCCACTTCGGGCTCTGCTCTGGCAGCGGGGAGCCTGCTTGGGATTCTCTCTCTCTCCCTCTCTCTGCCCCCCCCATGCTGTCTCCATCTCTCAAAATAAATAAATAAACTTTTTAAAAAATGATAAAATAGGGCGCGTGGGTGGCTCAGTTGGTCTAGCGTCCAACTTTAGCTCAGGTCATGATCTCATGGTTTGTGGGTCCGAGCCCTTCGTCAGGCTCTGTGCTGACAGCTCAGACCCTGGAACCTGCTTGGGATTCTGTGTCTCCCTCTCTCTCTCTGCCCCTCCCCCACTCGTGCTCTGTCTCTCTCTCTCTCTCTCTCTCAAAAACAAATAGACAGTAAAACATTTATTTATTTTTTTTTAATTTTTTTTCAACGTTTTTATTTATTTTTGGGACAGAGAGAGACAGAGCATGAACGGGGGAGGGGCAGAGAGAGAGGGAGACACAGAATCGGAAACAGGCTCCAGGCTCTGAGCCATCAGCCCAGAGCCTGACGCGGGGCTCGAACTCACGGACCGCGAGATCCTGACCTGGCTGAAGTCGGACACTTAACCGACTGCGCCACCCAGGCGCCCCTAAAACATTTTTTTAAATAAAAGCGAAACAGGAAATGAGGCCTGCCCCGTAGAGAACCTTGATAATAGCGTGCCAAGAAGTGAAGAGTCCAATTTGCTCAATGCTCAGAATTATGGGAAAATAAAACCAAAGGAGGCTGTACCCCCTAGGTCTCCTCCCACTTCTTACCAAACACTGTAGTGTGCCTGACAAAAGCCACATCTCCACCTCCTTCATGCAGACACCTGTGAAATGAGAAAGTCGCAGAAGGGTCAGCACAGAGCCGGCTGTCCCCAGCCTCTTCCTCAGGCCTCCCCGGGGAGCAGGGCCCCGGGCTCCCCTCCTCTGAGGCTTTGGAGCGCACCTGTCTGGGAAGGCGGCCACCTCCAGGTAGATTGTGAGGAAGGACGGCTTAGGGGCTGGCCAGAGCGCCCCCCACCTCCTGCGTTAGGGCCTGAAAGGGCAAAACGGGTCTTTCTATATAAAAGGATCTGAAGCCTCTATATGCCTGAGTATGTGGTCCTTTCTCCCAGGACCGAGTGGGGAAATGTGCTGCGGCCAAGCGGGGAGGCCTCCGTCTGCAAAAATGCCTGAGCTCAGGAGGCAGATGTGGGGAGAGAAGCAGCATCTGCCTCAGCACGGGGCATGGGGGGAGGCAGGGGGGTGCAGGGGGCAGTCGGGCAGAGCTCGCTCTCTCCCGGCTGGAGGAGAAGCCCGCGCGCGCGCGCGCGGGGCAGACCACATCAGCCTGGACGCTCCAGCTGTCCTTCCGGGAGCGAGGGACTGGTTGTCTCAAGACAAGACCCCTTCAGTCCCTCTGTGGCTAGGGAGAGGGCGGAAGTCAGCAGGGAAACACAGGACATCCCAGTGCAAACAAAGCCACAGCCTCGTCTATGGGGACAAGGAATGACCCCTGTCGGGGTGACGGCTCACGAGGCTGGGGTAGAGGTAAAGGGCCCGTAGAGGGGGATGCGGAAGGGAGGGGGCTGGAGGGGCACGTGCACTAGGCAAAGCCAGTGCCCTCTTTGGACTCAGGAGAACGACACCTGCTCTGCGGTCCCTGCCGGCAGGCTGAGCTGTGACTGGGGCCAGAGAAAAGGCCTCCCGGCCTGAGGACACAGGGTGCTCAGGCCACTGGGGAGAAGAGGGCCTTCTCACTCACTTGAAGGCACCGGCGTAGCCAAAGTATGGTTCCTGGGAGGAGCAGGCACACTTGTTCTCCCCTGTCCCCGCACACAGGCTACACAGGTTGGGGTACTCTTTCCCATCCGCGCAGGGCACACAGCTGGCAGAGAAGAAGTTGGCCGCAGCTGTTGAACACAGAGAAATAGGCCACAGGGTGTGAGCCAGTCCGGCCGAAGCTCATCACACCTCCCAGGGACGGGCACGAACTGGGGAAGGGCTGGGGCGGGGGGGAGGGGGGTGGAGACAGAGCCCCTTCCTCCACCCCTGCGGGACAGCCTCTTAGGTGAGGCTGGGCGCTCAGAGCCGCACCTTGGCCGACAGCAGACTCAGCTGCCGCCTCCCAAAGGGCCGCTGGTGCGGTGGGCCCACTGGGGTTCATCCCACGTTTACAAAGTGGCCTGTGTGTGCAACCAGCATGGAGACCCCCCTCCCCCCGCCCAGAGACTGCCCACAGTCCTCCAGTCATCTTACCCTTCTCAAGGGGCTCGGGCGGCCCTGCCCAGTTTAAGAATGGACGAAGCAACCCCATAGGGATGTTCCAGCCGGCGGACCTGCCAAGGCCTGTGTGGCAGGACTTCCTGCCTTGTAGCTGGTTCAGCTGGAAGTTGGTTCCCTTCTTTGCTATGGCCACAGCATAATAGTGGATTTGTGGCTCTGCAAAGGGACAGAGAGAATTGAAAGCTCTTAGCCCAGACCAGAGGGAGAAAAACAGCCCAACGTGACCTTGCCCTGGTGGAAAAGGAAGCCATATGCTAGCTTTTCCTGGGACCTGCTCTGTTTCCCCAGGGAGCACACACGTGTCCTCCCCCAGCGGGTCAGCATCGGGCCCAAAGAGCCCAGGGACTCAGTTCCCTGCAAGTGGGATGCCGTCCGTGAGCCCACCTCTAGGTCTCATCCACTCTGCACAGAGCCCGGGGCCAAGGCCAGGGCCACCCCAGCTTCTGGGTCTCCAGGGAGAACTCACCCTCTTGGGTCCCATAGACCTCAGCCGCTACAGGTCGCAGTTTATTGGGGTCCAGGCCTGCCTTGTACACCAGACCACCATCAAGGGTCACAGCATCTGCCTCGTTCGCCTGAAAGCAAAGAGGCCAGGCCAGCTTCAGGAGAGAGCCCACCCCAACCCAGGCAACTGGATTTCAGGAGGTCAGAAAGATCTAGAAGGATCTTCAAAAGGGTCTCCTTTGGGGCATACTCACTCATGTTCGCTTGGTGGCACGAGTCAAAGTTCCCTCTTTTGAGGGCAGTAGCTTTAACTACGGACGTTGGCATATTGTCTCTTTCTTATAAGCGTCCCCGCCTGTATCGTCTCATGGTTCCTGCCCTTCACAGTCATTTATACTTACAGTTGTTTATTCTAGGGGCACCGGGGTGGCCCAGCCGGTTGAGTGTCCAACTCTTGATTTTGGCTCAGGTCATGATCAGAGTCATGGGATCGAGCCCCATATCAGGCTCCAAGCTGAACGTGGAGACTGCTTGGGATTCTCTCTCTCTCTCCTCTCCGCCCCTCTCCCTTGCTCATGCTCTCTCTCTCTCTCTCTCACATAAATAAATACAAGTAATAATAAATGAAGTTGTTTATTCTAGATGCTTTCTCTAGAAAGCCCTATATTGATTTAAGTTCTTTTTTATTGAATAGAAAATAAAACTATTCCGCTATCTTAAAATTATCATAATAAATCATGTTCATCCTTTTTAGCGTATTACTTCTCATATGTTTCCGTATGTCTTCTATTTGCAATCTGGTACAGATCATATGTCGTGGACTGCTTTCTTCGTCTAAAATGGCATGCATTGGGGCGCCTGGGTGGCGCAGTCGGTTAAGCGTCCGACTTCAGCCAGGTCACGATCTCGCGGTCCGGGAGTTCGAGCCCCGCGTCAGGCTCTGGGCTGATGGCTCGGAGCCTGGAGCCTGTTTCCGATTCTGTGTCTCCCTCTCTCTCTGCCCCTCCCCCGTTCATGCTCTGTCTCTCTCTGTCCCAAAAATAAATAAAACGTTGAAAAAAAAATTTTAAAAATAAAATGGCATGCATTTTCATACTTCTGCAGGGCCTTTATTGACTCCATAATATTTCATCATAATGTGGTTGTTCCATAGTTTGTCAAATAACCCCTCAGATGTTCAGCACTTTCTTTTTGCTATGAAATCTATGCTCTCATGGGTAGCTTTGTCCTCGTAGAATTTTTTCCTTCCGATGGCCTGTCACCTTGGGATAGGCAACTAAGCGTGGACTCGCTCAGACAGTGACCTTGTTTATCTTCGTGGCTCTGGCTGTTCTTGTTATTCCACTTTCCAGATTTGTAATGCCAATTTGGAAGGCCACCAACCAAGAAAATCAGTTTCACTATAAAATCACCAACAAGGTAGGCTTTCGTTTTATTTATAAAATCACCAGCAAGGGAGGATTCGTTTTATTGCCATTACTTTAGGAAATGCAAGTTCCGGGGCGCCTGGGTGGCTGAGTCCGTTAAGCGTTCAACTCCGTTTCGGCTCAGGTCATGATTTCACAGTTCAGGTGTTTGAGTCCCATGTTGGGCTCTGCAGCTGGCAGCGTGGAGCCTGCTTGGGATTCTCTCTCTCCCTCTCTCCTCTCTCTCTCTCTCTCTCTCCCCGTCTGCCCCTTCCCTGCTCGTGCTCCTCCCTGCCTCTGTCTCTCAAAATAAGTAAATAAACAAGAAAAAAAAGAAAAAAAAATTGTGTTGCAACCACAGTTTCCCCACACGTGGCGTCTCCGCTTTAGAATGTTAGTATCTGCTTTCCAAATAGTCTTGTGTCCTATGAGGAAGGAGCACTCCCAACCCATCGGTGCCCGCGAAGAAAAGCAGAAGAAGGGGGAAATACATTTTTTACTTTATTCCCTTCCCTTCCCTTCCATTCAATTTGGTTCCAACCAACACATGGTACTGACTTACCTTGATGGCCTGGATACATTCTTGGCGAGAGTTTTTCCTTGTGCAGAAGACATTGGGGCCACCCACTTCTCTCATATTCTGTTGGAATTTGGTGCATTTTGCTTCCTCTGCTTGTGATATGGTGCACCACCGAACGCTTCTCCCAGGGGTGCCCAGACACAGTCCTGGGAGAAAGAGTAAGGGTTCAACCACTGCCCATGGGAGAGGCCACCTCACCCCCTGCCAGACTTATCCAGACTCCTTCATCTCTCTGCTCCTCCTCCTTCTGCCCCATTTGGCCACTAAGTCAGGCCGATCTCCTCAAGTGGAAGTGTCTTGACTGTCTAACAAGCGTTCTCTGCGGCCAGAGGGCTCTGATTCTCCGCAAATTCAAGGAGACAGTCAGAGACTCTGGGTTATCTTCCTTCCTGTAACTGACACATTTCCTACCTCTAAGAACTGGTGATGCTCCTTTGCCTCAGTTGGTGGAGCTTTGTCCCGCTTGAAGCTGGGAGGTAGGCAGGAAAGGGATTCTTGCTCCTGTTCTGTTAATGTGGAATCTGGCTTTTGAGGAGGCTGAGGGACTGACGGCTCAACAGTGGCAAAATCTAGCCAAGAATCCAGGTGTCCCTAGACGGTTGCAACTGCAAGAACCGCCCCCCACTGATGCCGAGGCAACTTAACCGCACCGGACTCCTTGTCAGTAGCTATACCGAGTGGTGTACCAAATGGGTCAATGTGCCCGAGTTACCACCATTCGCCTCTGTATCAGAAAGACTGGCTCTCCTACCTTGCTGATAGGATCGATGCAATTAGGAAGGAGCCTGGACCAGATTTGCTCACAGCTCTTAACCAACACATGGTTGCCTGATAAATGGCATCTATGAAAAACTTACAGTTTTTCACCATTAAGTTAAAACGGTGAAAGACTGAAGGCTTGCCCCCGGAAGATCAAGTCTCCACTGTCAGGTTTCCTGTTCAACAAAATACTGGAGATTCTAGCCACAATAATAAGAAAAAGCAATAGAAGTCATCCAGACCAGAAAGGAAGGAGTAAAACTGTCTTTATTTGCAGATGACGCGATCCTCTAGAAAATCCTAAGGAGTGCACAGAATGCTATTAGAACGAATACACAAATATAACAAGGTCACGGGATTCAAGGTCAATATACAAAGAGCAATTATATTTTTGCAGATAAGCCTTGGATGCTCCAAAAATAAAATTAAGAAAATAATTCTATTCATAATAACATCAAAAAGAGTTAAATACTTAGGGAAATATTTAACCAAAAAATACAAAACTTACGCTGAAAATTAAAACTTTGCTGAGAGAAATTAAAGATCTAAATAAATGGAGAAACATTTATGTGCACGCTTTATGAATTCAATATTGTTAGGATGGTAATTCTCCTTAAACTGAGATAGAGAATCAACACAAACCCTATCACAATTCCAGCAGGCTGGGAGGAGGGGGAGGTTTGCAAAAGTTGACAAGCAGATTCTATAATTTATATAAGATAAATAAATTGATGCAAAATAGCCAAAATAATTCTGTATAATTTACATTTACAATTTATTTTTGTATAATTTGTATATAATAGTCAAACAATTTTGAAAAAGAACAAACCTCGAGAAATTTTACTTCCTAATTTCAAAACATACTATAAAGCCAAAGTTATCAAAAGGGCGTGATATTAGCCTAAAGACAGACATATGGATCAATGAAATAGAATGCTTATATGTACATTCAATTGATTTTAGACAAAGGCACTAAGGCAATTCATTGGCAGAAGGGCAGTCTGTTAACAAAGGGTCCTAGCATAACATATATCCACATACAAAAACGATTAACTTAGAGCCCTACCTCACACCATACACAGAAATTAACTCAAAGTGGATCATAGAATTTAGTATAAGAGATAAAACAATTAAACTTTTAGAAGGAAACACAGGGAAAAACTTTGCAAGCTTGGGATGGGCAAAGTTTAATCAGCCATGACACCAACAGCACAGTCCATAAATGAAAAAACTTGATAAAGTGACCTCTCAAAAGCCAAAACTTCTGTGTTTCAAAAGTCAGTTAAGAAAATACAAACACAGAGGTGCCTGGGGCAGGGCTCAGTCAGTTGAAGCCACTTTGGGAAACAAATTGGCAGCTTCTCAAAATGTTAAACATTTTGACCCAGGAATTCCACTTCTAGATATGTACCCAAAAGAAATAAAAGCATATGTCTGCATAAAGACTCGTGTATGAATATTCACAGCAGCATTATTCAGAAAAGCCAAAAAGGGGAAACAGCCTGAAAGTCCAGCCACGGGTGAATGGCTAGACAAAATGCGGTGCATGCACACAACAGAGTATGATTTGGCAGTAAAAAGGAAAGAACCAGCAGTATGCACTACAACATGAATGAGCCTCATTCGCGCTAAATGGAAGAAACCAGACACACGACACCACCTGCTGTATGACTCCGCTTGTATGTGAAAGGTCCTAAAAGGCAGACTGATGAAACAGAACGTAACTAGCGGTTGGCCGGATGCTGGGGCGGGAACGGAGAGTAACTCTAAATGGACATGAAGAATCTTATCAGCGGGGCGGAAATGTACTAAAAAGATTTTACAGTGATGGTTGTGCCTCTTGGTAAAATTCCTAAAAATCATTGAATTGTACACTCGAAGTAGGTGAATCTCATGACATGCAAAATATAGCTCGATAAAGCTATCTCTCTCTCCCTCTCTCTCTCTCTCACACACACACACATGCACACACGTGATTGCAAAAGCCCCTTTCCCACTTGGATACGCTTTAGAGTGGAACATTCAGCCCTCTGCTACCTCCTGTTCATGAACCATCCCCTGCGCAGTCAGACCCGCCAAGGTATTTGAGGCTCCCTGGGAGGGTGAGGGGAGGAGGGCAGTGGCTCCCAGGCTGAGTCAGCGGAGGCTCAGGGGCATATGCTGCCACACTCCTTCCCCACTGACCGTCGTCCCAGGAAATCCCGAAGGATGTAATCGATCCCGAGGCCCTCAGGGAACTGTCCTGCCATACAAATATTAACCTGGTCCTATCCGGCCACTCGTGACCCAGTAGCATTTACTAGAAGTCTGTATACACAGCACCGTGTCTCATGTAAGCAGACGGGACAAGATCTCCCCTCCCATCTGGAGAGAAAAAAAAGTCAAAAAAGAGGAAGCTAAGGATGATGAACGCTCTAGAAGAGACAAATGCCAGACCAGAAGTGAGCTCCTGGGGACCAGGAATGACGGTGGTGGCGTTCCTGGAGGCGAGAACCATGGACCCATGTGCACACAGCTAATGCTGCAAGCATTTCACATCTTCTCTGGACATCGAATCTCCCAACTCTCTGAGTTCTGCTAATATCATTTCCAGGTGAGAAAATCGTGTCTTTAGCTAGTTACGTGGCTTGCCCGAGGTCCCACAGCTAATAAGCATTGGGTCTAGGATTTGAATCTACACAGTCAGACAGACCCCCGCCCTGTTCTTACCACAAGGCTAGCCAGTCTATTTAGGCTGGCTAGGTTAGAAACGGGCTGCAGTGGAGATGGGGCTAGTAAAGGATTTGGGGCCGGAGCGTGGAAAGCCCTCCAAGCTGGTCAGAGGATGTCTGGTTCCAGAGGGAGTAGAGCTCGCTCATGAAGAGAGTAGAGATAAGGGCTCTGCCTAGAATGGGGGAGGGAGTGGACTGAAAGCCGGGAACCAAGCAGAAAAGCCCTGGGAATGGAGAAGGGGCAGGAATAGGGAGCTGGCGTCAGAAATTAGCTCGGTGACGGATGGGATCTGGGGGTGAAGAGGGAGAGCCAAACAGAAGGGCATGCTTCAAGGTGGGGGGAGGGCACGAACAGCAGCAGGAATGGGGAACCCACGGGTAGAGCTCATTTCTCCCTTGGCTGAACTAGGAGACTAAAGGGCCACCGAGGGGTTTTCCAAGATCCACAGTCCCAGCCCCCCAAACACCAGGGACACCAAGTGCACCACAAGCTCATCCCCCGCCCCCCAAGAGCTCTCACCAGCCGGCTCTGAAGCCACACATCCCCCCCCCCCTCAAGATGATATGTTCCCCAAAGCAGGTGTAGGGCTGGCCCTTCCTGTATCCCCAACCTAGCATCTGAACTATCTGCCCCTCAGACGCTGCCCCCATGAGCCTGGATGGAAACTTCTTGAAAGTCGGCATCCTGTGATTGCTTCCATGCAGACATGCGGTGTTCTGACCTCAAAGGGCAGGGGCTGGGATGGAGCTACCCTTCTCCGCCCAGCCAGCCTCTGCCAGCCAGCACAGCCATGGGGGCAGGGCAGGAATCCCCCAGGACAGGTGACAGGGTTTCAGTGACACTTTAGGATGCTAGCCACCATTCTAATGACTGTAGGACTTAAACTGCAGATTCAGCAGGGGGGAGGGGGTGAAGGGAGGGGGCGAGGCAACCAAAGATTCAAGTGAAAGTGGAACCCAAGGGTGCAACTCTGAGCCAGGATCTGTGGCTGCGACCTGTGACCACATCCAGGAAAGCAAGGTTTCCTGCTTCTCGATCTCTCCCAAGCAGCCCCAACCCTGTGCTGTGCTACCCAGCAAGCCCCAGGTCAGGGAGCAGAAGGGAAGTTGGCCTTGGCAGACCCGATCCTGCCTCAGAGAAGACAGGGATGACAATACCATAGGAAGGAACTTGGAGAAGGGGACCAGAGGTGGGGACAGAGATGGCTTCACAGTCCCTAGGTTTGGGGGCATAAGGTCACTGTGCGCTCTATTAGTCTTTTCCACCCAGGGAGCACCCAGCTCAAAGGAGGCTGACCTGGGCTGGCAGGGGCCTGGGAATTGGGAGACGCCTGTCCTTCGCCCCCGACCCCCCACTTACTGCCCAGGCACTCATGCCCCTCACAGCCCCGCCCTCACACATCTACATCACTAATGTCTACGACTGGTGAGTGTCCTCTGTACACCCCCAGAAATTGTTTCGAATAATTCTAGTCTGGGCGCATTGAAACCCAGAAATCAGGGCGAGGGGGGTGCCCCTGGGTGGCTCAGTCAGTTAAGCATCAGACTCCTGATTTCGGCTCAGGTGATGATCTCACGTTTTGTGAGTTCGAGCCCTCCGTCGGGACCCCTGCTGGCAGTGCGGACGGAGCCTCCTTGGGATTCCCTCTCCCTCTCTCTCTCTGCCTCTCTCTCTTCTCTGCCCCTCCCCCACTCGTGCGCGCACTCTTTCTCTTTGAAAATAAATAAATAAGCTTTCAAAAGAGAACAGAAATCAATCATTTTTCCCTTAGACCCTCTGACAGTGGGGTCCGGTGACGGGGGGGGGGGGGGGCTGTCTGTGCCACCAGCGCTGCCCTTCCGGGGTGGGAAGCCTGTGCACCTTGGCCCACCGTTGAGCAGCGGGCAGCCGGCCTGCACCTCACAACTGTGTGGGCAGGTGGCCGGACTCGTTTTTTAACTGAAGAAACTGGGGCTCTGTCTTGCCCCTGTCGCACAGCCCTGCCGGCGCTGGCTTCTGACTCCCGTCTCCTGTGTGTCTTGGGCAAGTCGCTCATGCTCTCTGGGTCTCATTTTCCTCCCATGCAAAAAGCCTGCAACAGTCCTATGGCTACCAGAGGTCCTGCTGGGACGCAATGGGACAGGGTCCCAGAAGGCTCTTTGGGACGCACGCTTTGCGCACCTCTGGGAACTCCCGGATCCGCCTGGAGGAGCTCGGCTCTGGCTCCTCCCCAGGCAGGTGGGCGGGGCCCGGCCCCAAGACCCCCGCCCCTCACCCCCGCACCCCCGCAGCCTCCCACTCTGCAGGCTCTGGGCGCCCACCCGGCGGGGCGCAGGGACAGAGGGGCACCGATCCCGCGGGGCGCAGGGACACAGGAGCCCATCTCGTGCGACGCGGACACACGGGCGCCCACCCCGCAGGGCGCGGGGACACGCGCGCCCATCTCGCGGGTTATGGCGACCGCGGCGCCCACCCGGCGGGCGCACCCCCAAGTCCCTGCACTCACCAAGGGCCCCAAGGAACAGCAGCGCAGGAAAGACTAGCTTCATTCTGGGTTCGGGAGGCGACCAGCGAACGAAGGCTCTGCCACCTGAGCAGTCTCTGCACCCCTTTATCCAGGGCTGGGTGACCTCACGGGGTGTGGCCCGCCCTGTGGCCCAATAGGCACCCCCTGCCCTCCCCCGCTCAACCCCCAGCTAGTTCCTCAAGGCCAAGTGAGGGGGGGGCGGTGAGGGGGAACAGTGGCGGGTGGGGAGAAGGACCAGTGAGTGCCAAGCCGCTCAGAAAACCCAGCCTACAGCCCCTGCGCCGCCGGTCCCATCCGCCTACTGGGGTGGTCTTTCCCCTCTGTCAGTCTGCAAGCCCCTGGGGAGTCGCGGCCCCTGAGTCTGGTCTCAGCGCCTCCTAGACGGTTGGACACAGAGCCGGGATCCTAAGGGAAATATCTGTGGTCATCTGTGAACAGAACTGTGGGACTTGCCTAACCTTTAGCAGATGGGTCTAAAGCGCGGGGGAGCGGGTCAAGGCAGGGGGACCCCCCCTTCCCGGCACCCCGGCCAGCAGCCAGCCCACAACTCTGCAGAGGACCCAGCTGCTTGGGGTCAGCGGCCTGGGACAGCTAGCGGAGGTGACAGACGCTGCCCAGAGTCTGACCCCAGCTGCCCACCGGGTCTCTCCTGGCCCCACGGAGAACACAGTACAGCTCCCAGAAACCAGAGCCAACGGTCTCAGAGGAAGTGACCGCCACCCACTGCCCACCGGCTGCCCCCTTGGCCCCTCATTTGCCAGTGAGAAGGCTGTCCTAACTCTTGTTTTATTTTTGTTTTGTTTTGTGGCAGCATGAGGTAGGAGATGGGCACCTCATTTTTTATTTTATTGTTATTTTTATTTTTTTCGCTTAAATCCAAGTTAGTTAACATATAGGGCAGTAATGGTTTCAGGAGTAGAATTTAGTGATTCATCACTTACATACAACACCCAGTGCCCATCACAAGTACCCTTCTTAATACCCATCACCCATTTATTCCCCACCCACCCCTTCTCCAGCAACCCTGAGTTTGTTCTCTGCATTTAAGAGTCTCTTATGGTTTGCCTCCCTCTCTGTTTTCATCTTATTATCCTTCCCTTCTCCTATGGTCACCTGCTTTGTTGCTTAAATTCGACGGATGAGTGAAATCATGTATTTGTCTCTCTCTGACTGACTTATTTCCCTTAGCATAATACACTCTAGTTCCATCCACGTTGTTGCAAATGGCGGGATTTCATTCTTTTGGATCGCTGAGTAGTATTCTGTCATATATGGATACCGCATCTTTATCCATTCATCCGTCGATGGACATTTGGGCCCTTTCCACAGTTGGCTATTGTGGGAACCTCATTTTGATAAATCGCCCTTTTTGTCCTCATACATCAGCGGACCGTATTTCAGGAAGATGTTTTTAAAGTCTAAAGCTAGGATTCTGCTGAGAATGTATCTTGTAAAAATACACCCCCATGATGCACAGCGGCTCACATACAAGGGTCTCCGGGGCAGCACTGTGTGTCATTAACCAAATGGAAGCAAATTAAACGTCCGTGCCTGGGGGGGGGGGGGGGGGGTCACCGAGTGTGGCGCCATGCATGCCGTGGGACACGCCTGCAGCCTCAGAAAGTTCGGGCCATCCTGTACGTATCCATGTGAACTCGGCGCCCAGAGATATGAAGTGAAGAAGTAAGGCAGCAGGAGGGAGGGAGATCAGAGGCACCTGGACATTGGCTCTGGCCAGGTCCGTCTTGCCAATACATTAGTCTGGAATCTGCTCATCTGGGGAAGCTGCTTTGGGCTGTTTGCTTACGTGGTGCACCAAGGATTTCCTGGAACCGCCGGGCAGTAGCTAGGGAGGCAGCCCTGTGTAAGGTGGGGGTACAGCAGGCTCTCGGCCACGAAGAAGCAGACCTGGCCCAAATCCGTGAGACGCTCAAGGAATCCGCAGGCCCCCTCTGCCCCAGGTGTGGAGCCTGGCCAGGCACAGAGTAAGGTCTGATCGGGCACCCTGCTGCCCGGACACGAGAGTGGGGACTGGGGTTCAGCCCTAGAAGCAACACCTCGGTTTGGGGGTGACAGATCCAGGGTCTCCTACGGTTTGGAAACATAGTGTCACAACCTTGAAAGTTGCTTTCATCAATAATTGCAATAAGCCGTTTCAAAATTGGTGAAGAAACACGCAATTGACTAATTCTCGAGAGCGCCGAAGCATCTTTGGGCCTCAGTCAACAACTCGGCTCTGCCTTTCCGTGATCATAGAAGAATGAAGAAATGTCACATCCCACGTGTCTGTCCCTGAGTGCAAATTCTAAAAAAAGGTGGATTGTGAGATGAGGGGCCCCTAGACCCTCTTATGTCTGCTACAGCATTGGCAGGGACACAGAGAACCTGCGGCCACGACCAGCAGGCTGAGTTTCAGGGATGCCCTCGAGGCAGGACTGGGATCCATTAGGCCACAGGGCGGACTGTTTTATGCTGTGCCTGCAGGGAATGGCCCAGCCCCAGGCCAGGCATGTGCTCAGCTGCACACACGCAGAGCAGGGCTCCATCCACAGAGGAAGCTGATACAAGGGAGGGATCTACCCAAAAGACGACGAGGTTCAACTGATGTATTGTCAGCATTCATTCATGCATGTCAGAACTGGTGAGTTCCAGGAGGGACACGGAGAAGAGGGGGCTGTCCTTGCCCTCAGGAGCCCACAGCACAGTCAAGGAGCAGGGGCCAGGCACAGGCACCTGGGAAAAGGCCAGGCAGCATAAACAAAGTGAGGGTGGGGACCACCCGGGTGGCTCAGCGGGTTGAGCGTCCGACCCCGGCTCAGGCCATGATCTCGTGGCTCATGAGTTCAAGCCCCCCATCAGGCTCTGTGCTGACAGCTCGGAGCCCGGAACCTGCTTCGGATTCTGTGTCTCCCTCTCCCTCTGCCTCTCCCTCGCTCGCACTCTGTCTCTCTAAAATAAATAAGCATTTTTTTTAATCTTAAAAAAAAAAAAAAAAAAAAAGGTGAGGCTGGCAGGAGAAATGACCGACCAGTTCCCGTCACGAGGGTTCCAGAAGAGTTCAAGGAAGAACATTTGACCCGGGTACCTGGAGAAAGGATAGCATTTCTGTAAGGAGAATATTCAGGTGGAGGAAACAGCCGCGTAAAGGCTCGGGAGCGTGGGCACGCCGTGACCAATTAGCTGAGCGTGAGGAACAATGGAAGAATACTCGGGGCTTTCTGGCCGGGAACTCTTCTTGCAAGAAGGATTAATAAAGTCACCTCCTCTATCCTGAGCGCCACACCACGTGTCTGTCTGCCTCTGAACCACTCCTCTCACAGGGCCTGTAGGTACCGAAATTCGGTGCGTCTGAAACGAAACTCATCCACCCCCTCCAGCCCGGTGTCTTCTCTCGGATTTCCTACCACCCTCCACCAAGCCCTCCAAACAGAGGGCCTCAGAGTGGTCCTCAAATCCTCTGACGAGCTAGCCCTGTATGTGTGATGGGCAGCTGATGATCAATACTGGTTGAATGAATGCGTGAATGAATGGGGAGGAAGGCCAGGAAGGGGGGGAAGGATCCTGTTGGCAATGTGTCGAGTCTGAAAGACAGCGAGGCCCAGAGCTGGCTATGCCAGGGCCTCCCCAGAGCCAGTGTGCATGGAGTCATTAATTTGCCTGTTTGCCCGGCATTGAACAGCGGGGCCAGATCGTGCACAGCCTGCAGGGAAGCAGGGGACGGGTTTCCCAATGCTGAGACGGTGGCATGGCGTGAATATGAGGAGTGCGAAGCCGGGTGGCTATGGTACAAACCGCTGGGCGGTGGCGGGAGCTGGTGTTTGGCAGGCAGGCGAGGGAATTCAACGAACTTGTCCCGCATCCTCGCATCCTCTCCGCCCCTGAAATTCACACGGGGACCCTTGGCCGGGACAAGGACTGGCACAAGGTAAGCCCTTCCCCACAGGCATGCCGTAAGCCCCACACCTTGCCCTCTATGGAGTCCTCTAGCTTCAAACCCAAGAGGAGCCCTGGGAAGAACCCCCGATCTGGGCAGAACCCACTCTAGATAGAATAGACGAGAGAAAAGGAGTTCTTGAGATAGCTACTCACCCGGGGGCTCCAGCCTGGCCAACAGGAGAGACCCCAGACCAGGGATCCTGGCCCTGCCAATGTGTGAGGTTACCGGCTGGGCAGAGAGCCACCTGTTAAATATTTAGGAATTTCGTGGCGGGTTGTTGGACCATCGGTAGCTTGAAATCATTCATGGTGGGAGGATTTACACCATGGAAACTAGCAAACGCTATGCATCAGGGCCTTTTTCCCTCCTGGGAGCCAGTTCACAGCACATCTCTGCCTGGGTCTGTCCCTGTTTGGAGGCATGCAGTGCCCACGTTAGCGTGGGTATCTGGGGCTGGGGTGCCATCCCAGGAGAGAGACAAGATGATAACCCAAAACCCTGAGTCTCCCCTGAGGCCCACAGCCGATCCGTCACCCTCAAGGGCCCAGAACTCCCTGAGAGCTCAGGATGCAGAAGCCGAGATCCGGGGATGCCCCTAGCTCTTGATCTCGGCAGGAAGGAAAACCCACAGGTCCTGAGCCCCTTCTGTGGAGCAGAGGCGCTATCCAGATGCTTCCGCACATCGGCCGGGGCTTTCGGTCCTCATCGAAGCACCGTGACCGGCCTCATTAGGCCTGCTTTCCAAACGGGGCGGAATCAGGCAAGGCAAACTTGCTCACGGTCACCCAGTTGGTCAGATCTAGAAATCCGCCATGGACCCCTGACCCTTATCCAGCGATCCTCTATTGCTATCGACCCTTCCTTTGCTGACCACCCTGAAGGGAGAGCAGAAAGCGAGCAAAACTGAGGATGAGGTGGACAGAGAACCCCCTGCTCGTTGGCCAGTGTGATGGTCATGATTTCCAGAACAAGGCCCAAACGTTCGGCCCCAAGGCGGCCCCCTGCATATAGCCGAAGGCCCTGGAGAGTCTTCAGGTGTGGCGGTGGGCGGTGGGGGCTGCTATGGGGAGAGAAGCTAAGCTGAAGGGTGGCGGGCAGGAAAATGGTGGCTTTATTAACTAATATGTCTTGTTGCCAAACCTTGCCTAATTTACAAAGAACCCACAGAGACAAAGAGCTTCTGTCTCCTTGGACAGCACTCTTCCTCCTTCTCCTCCTCACCTACCTCCCCTCGCAATCAGGACCCTCCCTTCCTGGGACCCTCCCTGCCCCTCTGGACCCCCCCCTTCACAGGGCCAGCACCCCACAGACCTCCTGAGGGCCACTGCACCGTTCTGCCCGATGGTCCAAGGGGCAGTGGAAATTGGCTTTTCCACTTGCAGATTTCCATTCTCCCAGCCAGAATAGAACCCCATGTCCCTGGCAGAAATCCCAACTCCACGAACGCCTAATCACCGTATCCACGGAGATGAGAATGCGCAGCAGGCCAGGCCCAGGGAAAGTCTTCCTGGAAGGTGCCAGCCAAGGGCAGCCTGGAAGGTGGCAGGGGCTGGCCCAGCGTCAACCATGCAAATTTCTTCTCAGCAGGAATGAGGTCCCTGCCAGAGAAAGCCCAGGGAAGGAAGAACCTGAGCCTGAGGCCACCGCAGCCGCCTGTCCCAGGGGGCCGCATTCTGGCGGGAAGGAGAAGGAGCTTGAGCGGGCTCCCGGAGGAGCCAGGAGCCACTGTCGGTCTCCATCCCGCTGGGCAAGGCCGGCGCTGCTCCTCCCCAGCTCCCCGAGGCCGGGAGTGGCCAGCCCCACCTGCTCCAAGTAGACGTCTCTTCCGCACCCCCCCATTCACTGCTTCACCGGACGGCCTCTCGGGCCAGCGGGCACAGGGACACACGGTTAGAAGCATGGGAGAACTGGCTCCACTCTAAATAGCCACCTGGACCCGTGCTAGTCTCGTAACCTGTCTAAGCCTCACTTTTCCCACGGGTCAAAGAGGCATAAACATGATACCCACCTCATGAAGTGGGCAGAGTTAAAATCTGGTGCTTGAGATGCTTACGAAATGCTCAGCAGACACTCACGAGCCCCCGATGAGTGGGCTTTGGCTGGGCACGGGCATCCGGGGGGAGCAGGAGGGCAGGGGGAGGTGGCCCCCGGAGCGGAGACCAGGGCAGAGTTGTTTTTCCCACATGCCCCTCCTTCTAACAGAGCACGTGGCTGCCCTCAGCTGCCCGCATTTTCTCCAGTGTGGGTCTTACCCCGCCCTCCTCTCCAGCTTCTTCTCCGCGCCCCTGTCTGATCCCGGCCTCTTCCCCTCTCCTCCCTGCCGACCCCGCCTGAGCCTCCTTCTGTCGCAGTGCTTGGTAGCACTGACCCACCTGCCTGTACCTGCCCCCGGATGCCAAGCTCTGGGAGGAAAGGGCTGCAGCGGACCCATCTCTGGATCCTCAAGGACAAAGGTCCACTCATGGCCTGGCTCAGAGGAGAGCCCCGGGGGGGGGGGGGGGAGGGGAGGGATCGTTCAGTGGGTGAGTGTGAAGAGAGGCAGGTGGAGAGGCCAAAATCCCCACCCCCAAATCCTTCGATTACAAGTCTGACAGCGCCCTTCTCATCCTCACGAGGTAGGAAGGCTGGCCTGTGAGGGTGACCGGGGCGCTGAGCTCCAGCGCGGCAGGTGTGGGGGCGGCCACCTCATCTTTCCTTCTCCCCAGTCTGTGCCCTGCAGAAACCTCCCAGCAGGTGGGGCATTCTAGTCCTGCCCCTGGCCTGGCCTGTACAGCATCTGAGCAGCCTCAGTATGAGGACAGCAGCTGGGGGCAGGGGGGGAGTGAGGGGGAGGGGGGTGATGGGAAAAGCTGGGGGAGAGATTCCTCCATCATGCCCAGCACCCGGCCCCCTCTCCTACAGGGAGGCTAAGACCCCCTTCTACTGAAAGCCCTCTTCCCTCCCCCACAGCCTGAATCAGCTTCCAAAGACGAGGCAGGGGGAGCACCAAGAGAGCACCGGGGAAATAGCAGACATGAGCTGAAAGGACTGCGGAGGCAGGGGGGCCAGACCCCCCCCCAGCTCTAATGCACCCCCTTTTCCAGGCCAGAGATACTCTTATTTTAGGGAATTGGTTTGCAGCCAGAGGCCTATTGGCATGACCTCTCCTTCTAGCTCCTTCTCGGTGCTCTCTTCTCTCCAGGGACACCCACCCCTCCCGGCCCCCCACCTCTCCCTCCCAGCTCCAGGGGGGGGGCCCTTCGCCCCCCCCCCCCCACCGCCCCCCACCTACTTTGGTTCAGCTGAAACCGGAGGTAAAGCTTGCACTAACCCAGGTCCCTATAGGGGGTGCCTGCACGTGAGGTGCGATATTCAATCCTACAAATGGATGTTATCACTGAACTTGCACTCTGCCAAGGGTGCAGAGAGCACTAGCCGGGTTCTCTCTGGGTCACCCTGTCTGCTCCTCCTTAACCTCCTGTGTGCTCACGTGGAGTGAAAGGAGGGGCAGAGGCCGGGAGCAAGATGCCCCCTTTTCCGGATCCACCAAATGGGTCTTGATCCCAAGCAAAATCTTCCTCCATAAAGTATTAACAACTTCCAGAGAAATCCATCTGGGAAAAGACAAAGCTCAGCCGCCTGCTTGGCCCTCTTGAAGAGAGAGCTGAAACCAACCCCCCATCCTGGCGTGTGTGGTGTTCGAGGGAGGATTGGGGGAAGCTGGGGGGGGGGGGGGGGCCCGGGTACCGGGAGCAAGGCTCTGACCAATAACATCGTTGCCCAATGTTGCCTCATTCGTAAAGGAAACTCAGCAATCAAAGAGCTTCTCTCTGCTGGTCCCTCCTGCCCCTTCTCCATGCACTCCTGCCCCCTTATAGCTTTCTCTTCCCTCCAGTCTGGCAGGCCTGGGCCTGGCTCCCAATCTCTCTAGATCAATACTTGTGTGCGTTTTCAGATTTCCCCTCTCCTTCACTCGCTCGGTGCCATCTGCCGCCCAAATGCACCCGCATCCTACCTCTCGTGCCCATGCGTCCCTTTCCATTCTGTGGTCAGGGGATGGTCCTGGGCTCCTGCCTCAGCTCTTGACACCCTCCCGCCTCTCTCGACCCCAAGGAACTCTCTGGAAACCACAGACCTGACAGCGGTTCCAAGGCTTCTTTCCCTGCCCCTCCTCTCTTCACCCTAGGCTCTGTCCCAGAGGAAGCTCATCCCCCCTTCTCCTTTGGATTGAACTACCCTCTCTGTGCTGAACGCTCCCAGGACTGCATTGCCCACCCAGAGCTCTCGTCTCCCCTGATGGAGGTGTGCTCAACCATGAGCTGGGCAGCTCAGCCTGGGGGTCCCAGCAGCACCTCAAACCGGCATGTCCGCCTTCCAGTTCTGGATCAAGATGAAGCAGACACATCTCTCCCTTCCCCCCCCCCCCCCGCCCCAAGTACAGCCAAAAACCCCTGGGGAGGATAGCTATTGTGGCTCAAAACAACACAAATTTATCATCCTAAAGTTCTAAAGGTAGAAGTTCAGATCACCCTCAGTGAGCTAAAGAACGCATAGCTGTGTTCTTTCTGGAGATTCTCGGGGGAATCCATTCCCTTGCCATTTCCAGCCTCTAGAGGTTGACTGAGTTCCTTGGGTCTTGGCCTCACATTACTCCTGATTCTGTTCCCATCGTGACACCTCTGTCTCTGACTCCCCTGCCTCCTTATAAAAGCACTGTGATCCCATTGGGTCCACTTGGATAATCCAGAATACTCTCCCCAGCTCAAGATCTTTAATTTAATCATACCTGCAAAGTCCCTTTTGCCACATAAGGTAACATATTTGTAGGTTCTGGGAATTAGGACATGGACATCTTTGGGGACCATTACTCAGCCCAACAAGCCAGTGGATTATGATAAATCGTGTATGCAAAGTAATTCCTAGAGCGACCACTAAGTAAACTATACAAGGAGATGCACTCAAAAACACTACAGATAAATCAAAATGGAATTGTGAAAAATGTTTAAGTCACCCACAGGACGGTAGGAAAAGAAAACAATGAAAACGTAAAAACAAAGGAAACAAAAAAATAAAATCGCAGAGGTAACCCTAGTATATCAATAGTTATATCAGATGTAAATAAACACTCCAATTAAAAGACTACGATTGGCAGAGTAGTTTTAAAAATGACATAACCCAGCTGTCAGCTGTCTATAAGAAACTCACTAGAAAATATAACAACCTAGCTAGGTTGAAAGTAAAAGGATAGAAAAAATATATATCATGTAAATATTAATAAAAAGAAAGTAGCAGTGGCTGTATTGATACCAGATAAAGTTCAATTCAGAGCCAAGAAGACTGTTGGGGGACGGAGGGACATTGCATAATGATAAAAGGGTCAATACACCAAGAGATCATAGCAATCTTAAACGTGCATGCACCAAACAACAGGGCTCCAAAATACATGGAGTAAAAACCAATAGAACCGAAAGAAGAAATAGACAAATCCACAATTATAATGGGAGACATCGAACCCCTCTCCCAACAACTGAGAGAACAAAGGGACAGCAGATCGGCAAGGGTGCAGAAGAACCCGACGTCACCATCAACCAACAGGACGTAGGCAACATTTATGAAGCACTCGGCCCAACAGCAGCAGAACACAATTCTTCTCCACAGCACGTTCACCAAGCCTACGCGTGTCCCGGGACACGTAAAACAAACTTCAACAAATATAAAGAAATTGAAATCATCCAAAATATGTTCTCTGATCAAAATCAAATCGAGCTAGAAATCAGTAACAAAAAGAAGAACATCTCCAAACCCTTAGAGACTAAGCACTCGAGGCGGGGAGAGGGGGGCCAGGGAGGGGGAGGGGGCGCAGGTAGGACCAAGGACAGAGTGGGAGCTGCTTTCCCACCATCTCCCTCTTGAAGCTGAACCAAGCAGCGTGTCCCCCATGCTTGACCCAGGACATCTGTCTTTCTGATCCCTGGTCCCATCCTGTTATCTGTCTGTAACTCTCTGTTGTTCCCGCATTCTCTCTCTGGTATCACTTCTAGCTCTTTCTCCATCTTCAGATTTCTCTCTGCCTTGTCCTCTCACTACATCTGTCTGTCTCACATCACCCCTGCCCCCTTCCTTCAGCCCCACAGCCCCAGTCACTCTCCTCGGCAATGTCTGGTCTATCTCCCAGCCTGCTGCCTCTCGGCTCTCAGGTCCTGCCTCTGCTCTACGATGCCTTCTCCTTCCCACTTGCAAGCTTCCCCGGGCTACCGGGGGAGCTTTCCTGGAGCCCTTGGGGCCACTTGGTCTCTTCCCCAAGAGCTGAAGGTCACTGTATTGGTGACTAAGGACAGGTGACGTGCTTTGCCCATCAGCAGGCGATGGCAGGGGCCATGGATAGCGCCAGGGACTGGGTCCAAGTGAGTCCACGTGAGTCCAGGCCCAGCTGGTTCTCAACCACCGTTCCCTGGTCACCAGGGAAGTGACACCTTGATGGGTAAGCAGCGGCAGGATACAACACAGATGCCAGAGGGCCACTGTGAGGACATAAAGGCAGATGACTTATAGAACGAGGAAGTGGTTGGCAAAGTAGATGGGGACCTGGTAGACGAAGCAGAACCTGACGGCTCTTTGGAAATGGAGGAAAGAGCCAGGGAAGTGAGCAATTTCCAGGATATTTGGAAATATTTTGGCTTGACGTTGCGCCCATGAAATAAGCTGACCAAAAAATCAGACCCTTTCAGAGCTGCATGGCTCCCCTGACACCATTTTAAAAACGGAGCCTCTGTGCACAGAAGGGGCATGTGGCCTCCCCAGACCTGCCCGGGTAGGGCGAGGTGGACTCTGGCCTCCTGACCTCTTGCACGAGGTGGAGAGAGGAGAGTGGGGAGAGGCAGGGTTCCCTTCAGCCAAAGACGTCCTCACAGAGCATTTGCTCTGGGCCAGGCCCTTGTCAAGTGCTGTAGGTCATCAACACGCATCAGACTTGATCCCTGCCCCCAAGGATGACAGACAAGAGTGGTACTGGGGCAGCTCCGGAAAGGGCTGGAAAGCCCTCACACTCCCCCACCCTGGCATCTTCCAGCAACCTCCACGAGGTGGGCCTGGTTAGAAGCAAGTGAGCGAGGGAGAGGTTACAGGGACCAGGAATTGGGGGTCCTTGAGAGCAACCGGAAGAACTTTTGCATTCACTCTGGGGGAGAGAGGGGCCTTTGGGGGGCTGGGAAGAGACTAAGAGGGAGGGGCAGGAGGGGAGCAGAGAGACTATTGTGGGGGCGGCCGGAGGAGCTACAAGAACAGATTCGCATTGCTGAGAATGGGAAGACTGCACATGGGGAGTGGTAGACCGGAAGTTCCGTTTTGCACGCTGTCAGGAAGACGGACCTTCAGACCTCTGGGCGGGGGGGTGATGGGAGAAGCCCCCTGACCCACTCCCACCCAGAGTGGCTCTGGCACCACAGGAGTCAAAGATAGAAGTCTCGCACTTGACCTAAAATTTATTTTGGAGCATGGGTCCGTTTTCTCCCCCAGGATAATGCTGCTGTCTAGCGACGCAAAATACCATTTCTGGCTCCAGGGCTCACGACACGCTCCGCATCCTGTCCGTGGGTCGTTGTCACGGGCTGGGCGTCTGGGGCTCCGCGGCTCTCCTGACCACTCCTTCAAGCCCCACTCTGACCTCCGCGCCCCCCCGCCCCTCCCGTGCCCGTGGCCGTGGGGCGCAGACAAGCTCCTGTTCCGGCCTCTGGCTCATCTCACTGGTCACGGACGTTGGTTCTTTCCTTGCACAGGAGCTCCGGAGGAGGCTGAAGTTTTCTCCATCCGGCCCGTGTGGAACGCAGAGCCTGTCTCTTCCGGTTTCACGGCTAAAACTTGTTCGTGATTGATTATTGACCCCACCGTAGCCTCCGCGTGAGAGAAAGAGCAGGAAATGTCCACCCCGGCCACAAGAACAACGGGCACATTCACAAGCCTCAGGGGCTTGTGTGCATTTGGGGACAAAGTTTACTCATTAGGTACGGGCCACTCGCTGTTGCCCGAGGATGTCAGTGCACAAAAGAACGTATTGAGGTTGGAACTGAGCGGTGATGCGCAAGACATGAGGAGTGAACGTGCAAGAGAAGGCTTGACAAGGAAACAGCTTCCTCAAACCAGGCTGCTGCCCCAGGGACAGCCCCCCTCCCCTGCCCATTCGAACCCTCGGGGCCATCAGAGGGCGGCCCCCTCCAGGAAGCCGAGTGGCCACGCCTGCACCCCCACTTCCAACAGCGGCCCCGACGGAAGCGGTATTTGCTCATGGAATCTGTTGCCAATAATCACCAACCAGCCCACGTCGGCTTGTTTGCTCAGCCGTCGCCTTAGTTTCTAGGGAACTGCTGGTCCTGAGATGGGGGGACAAAGTACAGCTGAGTTTTATTGTTAAAAACCCACCAGCAGACACAGACACGGGCAGAACCGTGTTTCGGAGAAGGGTTTGGCAGGCCCGGTCGAACGCGCCCTCTGCTCAGCGCCAGGCAGATGGGAGCTTGATCACGGCTGCTTCTGGGAGTGCGGCTCCAACAAAACCACTGGGGGGCTCATAGTTTTGTTTGTGTTACAATGTAACGCGAAAGAGAGACGGCCTGGAACGTCACTCATTCGTCACCGATGTGAGCAACTGACTTCTCTCCAGACTCGGGTCACGGTTTCCCGAAACTGGAGAGCCATAGCCTGCCTTGCTGCGCCAGTCACAATGTCACCACTGTGGAGGTAGCCCCCTCCGGAGCTTAATCGGCATTATCCACATTTGCTCTATCACCCTTCCCTTAGTCTGACCCTAGACCATCAACCAAACGAGGCATCTATTAAGCCTTGACCGGTAACATTTGCCGAGTGCCGCGGTGTAAAACCTCCCCCGTGGCTGGTTTCACGCCACCGACGTGGATGGTTGTCTCCGAAGAGGGGGCTGGAAAGAGAGAAGTAATATCACCTTATATGGCACAGATACAATAGGCGTAAGCAGCCTCAGGAGCCCCAGGAGTGCAAGGGAAGGAAGGTGAGAAGGGGGCAAAATCTTGCAAATTCTTGACAGTCTAACAGCAGGTTCTCACGAGCCAGGAGGGGCCGGGCCCAACACAGCACAGCTCCTGTCGCAGAACTCTGCCCGACAGACGTGAGCGTGCGAGAGCACCCAAAACGCAACAGGAGGGTGCATCAGAGCTTTCCCCCAACCATCCGAAACGTCTGTGAGTGATAGGCTTGAAAAGACATAAACGATAAAGAAATCAGCAAAATAAATAATAATACTATAAACTAAGCCAGGAGCACGAGGCCCTTGCTGCTACCTGCTACTGTATGGCTGAATCTCACAAATACAGAGCTGAGCAAGAGAGAGGTGACAGAAAGGAGCACTGTCACCTTCCTGCGTCTACAAAGCTCAAGGGCAGGTCAAATCAGCCTGTGATGTCACAAGATACAAGAGTGGGAGGGGAGCCTGGGGGGCTCCGTCGGTTAAGCGTCCGGCTTCGGCTCAGGTCATGATCTCGCGGTTTGTGGGTTCGAGCCCCGCGTTGGGCTCTGTGCCGACGGCTCGGAGCCCGGAGCCTGCTTCGGATTCTGTGTCTCCCTCTCTCTCTGCCCCTCCTCCACTTGTGCTCTGTCTCTCAAAAATAAAATAAATGTAAAAAAAAAAAATTAGAATAAGACCTGTTTTATTGACCATCCAACAACCAAAGATGATCTTTAGACTCCGTCAGAGACATGAGACTAAGATATTCTGTTATTCAGAAGACATATGTGCTGGATGTGGGGGGTACGGGTCAGCACATTACACACATTTGGTAGCAGTTACTAGAAAAACTAAACAAGTTGGATTTCTCTAAACAAACTGACCTTCACATGTCAGAGAGCTTTCCAGGGAATATTTCAAGTGTGAGTGCTGGTTTTCATAGCCCTTGATTATACTATATCAAGCGTTTGAAATCTCTCTGGATCATCTTTTCATTCAGCTTTAGTTTAGTTATTTTTTAATTGTTTTAATGTTTAATTTTGAGAGACAGAAAGAGTGTGAGTGAGGAAGGGGCAGAGAGAGGGGGAGACACAGAATCCGAAGCAGGCTCCAGGCTCTGAGCTGTCAGCACAGCCTGACGTGGGGCTCGAACTCACGAACCGTGAGATCATGACCTGAGCTGCAGTCAGACGCTTAACCAACTGAGCCACCCAGGCGCCCCTCATTTAGCTTTGTTTTAGAAGAAGGTTTTGGGGACCCCGGGTGGCTCAGTTGGGTAAGCGTCCCACTTCAGCTCAGGACATGATCCCGTGGTTCATGGGTTCGAGCCCCACGTCAGGCTCTGTGCTGACAGTTCACAGCCTGGAGCCTGCTTCGGATTCTGTATCTCCCCCTCTCTCTCTGCCCCTCCCCTGCTTGCATTCTGTTTCTCTCTCTCAAAAAATAAACCAACATTAAAAAAAAGAAGAAGAGTGGTAACTTTGGGGAGTAGGAGAGCAGGAAAGTGATTGACGGGGGCAGGAGTGGGGCTTTGGGGTACTGGTAACATGAGGTACTTGGGTGGTGATCACATGAAGGGATTCATGTCGTGATAACTCATCCAGCTGTACAAATATTAATGATGCGCTTTTCTAGACATTTGTTATACATCAATAAAAGCTTATTTTTAAAAGCCACCAGCGTGAAGGCATACGCATGGCTGCAAGCCTGGCCTCGGCCTCCTTGGTCCCCCACAGGTGCTGCCCATGTTCAGGATGTGTCAGAAATGCTCCTCCAGGAGCCCTCTGGAAACTGCAAGCAAAGCTTTTCCTGAAAAACCACCTCCTCCCTCAAATGGCAACCCTTGCCAGTGCCTGAAGACAGAAGGGATGGGTGGGAGAGAGTAGGGATGAATATTTGTAGATGGACACAAGTTATGGTTGCCCAAGTCACAGTGGGATGGGTGCTTGAGCTGGGGCATGGGCTCTGGGGAAGGAAGGAAAGAAGGAAGGAAAGAAGGAAGGGAGGGAAGGAAGAAGGAAGGAAGAGAGGGAGGGAGGGAAGGAGGAAGGAAGGTGGGGAGGGAGGGAGGGAAGGAGGCAGGAAGGGAGGGAGGGAGGGAGGGAGGGAGGGGGAGGGAGAAGAACAAAGATGTTTGGCAGACCCTGGCGAGCCCCTGAGCACAGGACCAGGCACTGTTTTGGACACTGTGCTTCCTCTACTCGTTGGGTCCTCGGCCACCCCTGTGCGGTAGATCCTGCCATCATTCTGCCCATCTCACAGATGAGGAGGTTGAGGCTTGGGAATGAGGGGAGGCTGAAACGTCCCCCCAGACAACCGCAGGTCCCATACCCTCCCCCTACTCCCCTAGAAAACTGCACATCCCTCCTGGGAAGTCAGTGCCAAGAAGGGCCCGAAATGTTCTGCCCCAGAATGCTCTGCCAATGTCCACACTCCTCCCACACTCGCACTGAGCCCTTATGATCTGGGGCCCCCAGGATATTGTTGATCAAGATTAACTGTGGTCGATGAAGCAGGGACTTCAAAGGAGCACACAGGAGGAATAAGGAAACAAACGAAAGAAAAATCAGAGTCAAATGTTCCCAACAGGTGCTGACAACTGTTCCCAGCCAGGGCTGATCCCCGAAGGCAAAGGCGCTGTCCCATCTCACAGCCCCACCCCAGCCCACCTCCTGGGGCAGGGCAAGAGCCTGCGCCTTAGGGCAGAAAGGACAAGACTTCCACACACTTGGGGGCTGCTGAGTGGGCTCCAGACTGGAAAGAGTCACCATGACCTATGGGTCTGTCCCCTGGGGCCATGCTTCCTCCCAGGCCAGCCTCCAGCTCTCCCGAGCCCAGCCAACTCCAGGAGGAGCCCAGCCAACTCCGGGAGGAGCCCAGCCAACTCCGGGAGGAGCCCAGCCAACTCCGGGAGGAGCCCAGCCAACTCCGGGAGGAGCGTGCCTTCTTCCTTTCTTTGTTGATTCAATTCTGAGTCGGGTCGGATCTCAGTCCAGGCCCCAGCTGGAGTTTCAGGGAGCAGGAAAGGAGGAAGGTCAGGGGTACAGGCGGGTTGAGCCCGAGGCAGATGGCCCAGAAAGTGATGACAAGTCGGGCTGGCTGGGCTGCAGGCTTTTTTCTCCCAGGTTCCGGGTTCCAGCTGTGCTCTGGGCCCCCGACGGACCCACCGTCCACTGGGCTCCCTGCTGGGGAGGAGGCATGAGCAGGAATGGGGTGCTGGGGCAAGGAGGGAGGCCTGGTGGGAAAGAGGGGCTTCTCCGGCGCAAGATGTCCACCCACAGTTCCCGTGACAGCCGCCGGTGGCTGTGGAGGACGGTTGCCCGCTTCCTGTCAATCACAGAGACACTGAGGTCACAGACAAGGCTGGCGGGGGTGGGGGAGGCTTCCGAGGACCCAACACAGCTCCTAGGGAGAGTCATGGGCCTTCTAGAGAAGAGGGCGGAGGAGGTATCCACCGCCTAGAAGGCCCTCCGGCCTCTCCCTGCCTCTGGTTTTACAGAACCCACTCCTGCTGGCTGCCTCCTTTATGCCCATGGGTGTTGGCAGTCACACCCGTAAAGCGGTTATTTAAACATCTTCCTCAAAAGGTCAGAGTTCGTTGCAGTAACGCTGGGAATTTATGGTGCATTAACTGCGGCCACTATTGGCTAGGAGTAGAAACAAAGGCCCGGTCAGGTGGCTGTCGACCCGCCGTTGCCGGGGCCGGGGTCAGGGTGCGTGCTGTGGCCACCGGGTGAAGACCTTCCCTTGGGACTGCGTGTCAGGTCTACACTGCGGGCTCACTTCTCGGAGGAGGAGGAAGCTGGGAGGCCCCGGGCGTGACGCACAACGGGACCGCCACCCTCTACGCAAAGGCTCAGGAAGGAGCTCAGAAGAGCAGGTGTCCCAGAGAACCGTCGGGAAGCTTCGGAGGGCACCTGCAGCCCTGGGAGAGGAAAGACAGAAAGGACAGGAGTGACGGGACAGAGCCCACGTGTGTTCGTTCCTTCAGTGAAAGGAGGCCGCGGTTTCAAGAAGGAACAGCACATCTGTGCCCAGAAACCCTCTCTCCCTTAGGCCACACTACAGACCCCCGTCCCCTGGCAGGAACAAGGAAGCTCCAGGGATTCCTGCCTCCTGGCCTGCAGCAGTGCCCTCGTGGGCTACGCGGGAGGAAGGCCCAAGGCAGAAATGTTGCCAAGGGTGGGGAGGGATGATCTCAGGCGGGGCAGTCACCCAGAGCCTGATTGATGTAAACCAGCCACAAGGTGAATAGCTGCCTTCAGCTTCCATTGGTGCATCCGGTCCTACAGGAGTGGCATTTCCAGTTTGCCAGTTGGGACCTCAGTTTTCTCACCTCTAAAACGGGAACAGTAATCTCCATGGTGGTGGTGAGGATTGGAGAATTTATAAGAAGCTTAACATGGTGTCTGGTGCACTGAGGAAATGTTGGTTCCAGTCTTCCTTTTTGTCCCGTCTGCCGGGCACCCAAGCTACATGCTGCTAGGGTTTCACAACCACTGGGTATAAGAATGAATGAATCAATCAATCAATGAACGAATGAATGAACGAGTGATGAATGCGTCAGTGAATGAATGAATCAACCAGTCAGTAAGTGATGAATGAATGAATGAATCAATGAATCCACGAATGAGTGAGTGAATGAATGGATGGATGGATGAGCGAATGAGTGAATGAATGAGTGAAAGGAGGCAGGGAGGAAAGGGAACAAGGAAGAAAGGGAGGAGGGTAGACACTAGGAATGCCAACAATACAGATTCCACTTCCAAATTCCTCAGAACCTCCCTGGGAGTTCCAGGCTGAGCCAGGGCTCCAGGGCCAGGGCTGTTCCCCACCCTGAGCCCTCCCCCTGTCACACCTCAGCCGGAGGGCCTGTCAAAGGCCTGCAAACTTTGCTGAACTTTCCAGGGGGTGGGGGAGGTTCCCAGCAAGAGCCAGGCTGCATCACCCAGAAGCACAAAAGTGCTTGAAGTTCTCAAAGCCTCAATAAATGTTTCTTCGCCTCTGTTGTGGCCCCACAGGTACCCAGAGGGACAAGGGCTTGAGGGACTAGGTCTGGACGGGGTCTGGTCGGCTTTGCGGAAGTGTTCTGTAACTGTGCTACGTCTCTCTTTCTCCCTCTCCTCCTCCCCGCCCCCCCTCCTCCCTTGTCCTCCCCCTCTCCCCTTCTCTCTCAAATAGATCAGACACCCTTCCCAGAAGGCAGAGAGCTGTAGGCCCCAGAAGCCTGGACCCCGCAGGAAGGGCGGCCACAACTTGTCTCTAGAAGGACAAGCCGAAGTCCTATTCCCAATGCCCTCAGCAGAGGGGCTGGAGGCTCAGGCAGCCAGGATTCAGGAAGGTTTTAACAGCAAAAAATAGAAATCTGAAAGGCCTCTCCAGCTCAGCTAGTTCCCTGAAGGTAGAGGGGAGGAACAGGGCGGCTGGCCACCTGCTCTCCTTCCCTGGGGCTCAGACACAGTGGGGGGGACTCCTGCCATCCACTCACTCAAGTGGCATTTAGCAAGTACTGGGCTAGGCGGAGGACCTACCAGTTCGAACACAACCAAAGTCCCTTCCCTCTAGCGGACATTCCGGGCCCAGTGAAGTGGGGAAAGGCAGATGACATCAACATCCTAGGGCAGAAACATGACCGGAACTCTTGAAAGAGAAACTAAGGCTGGGGCGCCTGGGGGGGCTCAGTCGGTGAAGCATCTGACTCTTGATTTCAGCTCAGGTTCTGATCTCCCAGTTGGTGAGTTCGAGCCCTGCCCCGGGCTCTGCACTCACAGCGCAGAGCCTGCTTGGGATCCTCTGTCTCCCTCTGTCTCTGCCCCGCCCCAGCTCACATAATCTCCCTCCCTCTCTCTTTTTCTCTCTCTCTCAAAAATAAGTAAACATTAAAAAAAAGATAAACTGAGGCATACTAAAAATGTTAAGAGTTTATCCGAGCACAAATCCTCACCAGGCGGGCAGAGCCAAGCCAGAAGGGGTTAGGAATGCTCCAGCGACAGGAGCAGCGAGCAAAGAAAGGAAATTCTTGAGTGGTTGTAGTTGAAAGTCTCGTTGGCTGTTTGTGATGGGTTGTCCATATCATTTCGTTGTTTGTTTGTTTGTTTTATTTTAGAGACAGCGCGTACAAGCAGAGGAGGAGCAGAGGGAGAGAGAGAGAGAGAGAGAGAGAGAGAGAGAGAGAGAGAGAGAGAATCCCAAGCAGGCTCGGCCAGCAGCGCAGAGCCTGATGCGGGGCTTGATCCCATGACCCAGGATCACGACCTGAGCCAAAGTCAAGAGTCAGACACTCAACTGACTGAGCCCCCCAGGCGCCCGTTCCTTATCATTTTGACTTCAAAACCTTGAGGACTTCACAGGCTCAGACTTTGGATTGCTGGTATAAGGGATGCCCCAGCACTGGAGCCACCTCAGGCTGGTGGCCCCCACGGTCTCAATGCTGCCACGGGGTTTCCTGCAGGGGGCCGTAGCATGCTCACTCAGCATCTCTCTCCACCAGCGGGGTGTGGCACATCCTGGGGCACACAGCCCGAGGCGTGGCAGCAGGGGGGAATCCCCGTTGTCCTCACTCACAACTTGGAGCTCTGTCCCTAGAAGGGCTGAGGCTCTATCCCCTGGAAGTAAATCCAGCCAACCCAGAAGAGGGGTGGAGGGACCAAACCAAATCTCACCTCCTGGAGGGGGGTGGGAACCTCTACATATGTTCCTGGGAGTTCTTCTGTAAAGATTGGTCTTTCGCTCGTATTTTTAATCCGCCCAATCATCTATTTCTATCAGTGTGAATTCATGTGTGTTTATGTTATACTTTGGGTTATCATCCAATACTATGCTACTTTGTGGCTGAGATCGTCCCAGCTTTGGCCTTCGGGAGCTCAGTCAGGTTGGTCCCCACCGTGCATCATCTTTCTGGTTTTTAAGCCCTTCCTTACTTTCGGGCACTACACGATGCTCCGGGCTCATCTTGTATTATGCATTTCCTACCACCTCACCAAGGAGCCGCCATTCTTTTACTAGACAATGGTATTAAACACCAAGTTGTGAGCACTGGGTGTGCTTGCTGCTTCCAGAACCTTCCGCAGACCGGGCTGGGTGGGTGCGTGCATGGCTAACAAACGCAAGTCTGGACACAGACATACGTCCCCTGTTTCTGCATCTACCCATCTGAGCACACACTGAGCTCCCCTGGGACCGTCTCCAGTTCCAATCCAGCCCTCAGGATTCATCCCAGCCTTCTTCCAGCCTCCCTCTCCTACAGTGCGAACAACCTGGCCCCCACCTCTGTCGTCCGTGTACTTACTTGTGTGTTGCCCCCGCCCCCACCCCCACCCCGCACGCCTATGAAGCAACTTCAGAATGCTCCCCTCGGGGAACCACACTCAGCAATTAGATGCGATACCTGCAGACCCTTTCAGCTTGAGCCCGACCATGCCCGGGCAAAAACCTACTTTCCAAACTCAGTTGAATGGGCACTTTTTCCTCCAGGAGCTTCGGGGAGGTTCTGTCACGCATTTGTAGAAAGTTTGGGTCAGTCCTAAAGGAAGGCTCCCACCTCTGAACACACCCTTCAGCGAGCGTCCTTTGGAGGGAGCGCGATCACCTTCGAGTAAGCTTTCTCGGTAGAGGGCGCTGGAGGGACACGGCAGGAGGAAACCCTTCAGCCATCTCCAGAGTGGAGGGGGGCGGAGGGAGGGCGGATGTGAGGACTGGCCTCGGGGCTGCCACTTTACAGCCTGGGTCGGGTGCTAACCCAGCAGCCCTCGCAACTCAGAGCTTGGAGCCCCGTTCGACTTGTGTGCCCCGCAGGCCTGCCGAGCGCTGGCACACAGCCCCCCCCCCCCCCCCCGCCCCCAGGAGAGAAGGTGGGTCTTGGGCTCAGAGGAAGCATCCTAATTTAATAAAGCTGCCCAAGTATGGCACCCACCCTTAGGTTGTATGAATTTCCTTATGTTTTAGTGCAAGTGATTCCCTACACGACGTAGACTACCCTGCTGTGGGGTTCTGTTCTTCCTTAAGGGGTATCATACTGTATCTATTTTCAGCAACTTGAATTCTTTGCTCCACACTACGATTGGGAGATAGGTCCACGTTGATATACGTAGCTCTAGTTCAGAGGTCAGCAGTAAACGGCCAGGTAATAGGTATTTTTCGCTGTATGAAAGAGGCAAAATGGAGGGTATTATGTATGTGTTGATGTAACAAAAGGGAAACCAGATTTCTACAAAACTTTTCTTGATGCAATTCAAAAGGTAATAATAGTTGAATAAAAATTGTAATATGGGTCTAATAACAAGAAGACTGAAATTCTCCTTTTTTTTTTTTTTTTTTTTTTGAGCCACCCAGGCACCCTGGTATTTTTTATTAAACTTTTAATGTCCATCATAATAAATCTGTAGCGATGATGTCCCCACTTTCATTTCTAATATGAGTAATTTGTGTCCTCTCTCTCTCTCCTTTTTTTTTTTGCTCTGACATAATCGTATATTTCCATCTTTGATTACAAAATAAATGCGCATATGCTTAAAAACATCATTGCAAATCTTACAAACATTAAAAAGAGTATTAAGGTAATATCAACATCTTCGTGTTATCCTGATCCTGAAAACATATACACCAATTCTAAGGAGAAAACTATAATATTCCTTCACATAAATACAATAATTCTCAAAATATATTATCAAATCAAATTGGAAAAATGTAGAAAACTAATACCGAATTACTGGTAGCATTTATCCTGGAAAGAAATATTGGTTTTATATCCATTATATACTTCATTGGAATTTGCCACTTTATTTTATTTTTTTTAATTTAATTTAAATCCAAGTTAGTTAACATATTGAAATTCTTTTAGATTAACATCAAAGTTAATGTTCCCTATCTATTGCAATTGTTCATCTTTATAAACCATTCTTGGTTCTTGGGTTGTACAAAAACAGGTGATGGGTCAGATTTGGCTGCAGGTAGTAATTTGCTGACCCCTAGTTCATTCACTTGTACTGCTGTATAAAATTCCATTGGGTGACTCTAAAAAATGCATTCATTTATTCACAGGGAATGGAGGAGTTACAGTTGTTTGATATTAAAATGCTATTTCTACAAACAGTCTAGTTTGTATCTGTGCACTACATGTATAAGTGTTCTTCTGGGTAGCATACATAGAAGTAGAACTGCCAATAGTTGAATAGGGCATGTGGATCTTTAATACTGAACTGCCTTCCAAGGTGGGTATAGTAATTTCTATTAAGTCAGCAGTGTATATGTATATGTGCTGGGCCCCATGCGTATAAACACTTGGTATATTATCAGTGTTTTAGGTTTTCCAAATATGTGTATGATACTATGGCATTTTTACTTTAATTTTCATTTCTGGATTACAGGTGAGGTTGAATATCTTTTCAAATGCTCGTTGACCTTTCATGCTTTCTCTTCTGTAAATGCCTGTTCATACCTTTTGCCCATTCTTCTATTGAGTTGTTTATATTTTTCTCATTGAGTTGTTTATATTTTTCTCATTGATTTGTGAAAGTTCTTCATACATCGATTAACCCCTTTTTAGTTCAAATGTGTTTGTGGCTCTGTGGCTTCTATTTTCCATGTTCAAGAGTGTCCTATGAGGGAAAAAGCTTAGTTAAGTGCATAGCTCTTCTTCCTGTGTCTTGTTTAAGCATGTACTTGAAAAAGTTTTGAAAATTTCCTTTTCATATTTAGGTTCTTAATCTACAGGAAATTAAGGTAGGGATCTAACTGAATTTATTGGATAGCACATTGTCCTGGATAGATGGATTGGTAGCTCCACCATTTCCTAATAATCTTTAGGGCTGTCTCTCTCATATATCACATCTCTACATATGGGTGGGTCTATTCTGGGCTGTCTATTCTGTTTCATTAGACAGTTGGTGAACACTGCTTTGATTTACTAGTTGTGTGTGTTTTAATTAAATGTTGATACCTAATAAGGAGAATTCCTGCCCCAACTTGATCGTCTTTAAAATGGTCTTAGTTACTTCTGTACAAATTTTAGAATCAAACTTGTCAAGTTCTATGAAAAATCTTGTTAGATTTTTTACTGAAACTGCATTGAGCTTTTAGATTAATTTGGGAAATCATGACATTTTTATGCAGACTTACCTAACCTGTTCATATGTCATAGTTCTCCTTTGGGAAATATTTGGGTCTTTCTAAAATGTCTTTTATAAAATTATAGAATTTTTCCATAAAATTTTCAACATCCTTTGTTAGATTTATTCCTAGGTCCCTTAATTTTTTATTATTACTGCTGTTGTAAATGTCACTTTAAAAAAAAATCTTTTTTTTTTTAAGAGCCTCTATAGAAATGCACATAATTTGGGTCTGTGCACCCTATATGTAGAAACCTTGTTGAACTCTTAATAATTCTTATCATTTATCTATAAATACCTTGGGGATTTTTTTCCCTATGTAAACAATCATACTGTCTGTGAATAATGGCAGGTTTTCTTTCTTCCTAATCCCTATAACCATTTTGTTAACAACTTATTGGGCTGCCTAGGGCCTCTATTACAATGTGGAATAGAATTTCACATGTTAAATGATGGCTGGTACCCTTGTCTCATTTCTGATTTTTAAGGGTAAACTTCTATTGTTTCAGCTTGGAGAATGATTTTGCTGTTGAGTTTTATTAGATACTCTATCAAACAAAGCAATTCCCTTCTATTCCTAGTTTGCTAAGATTTTTTTTTCTTTTTGTCTTACATGGACGTTGGATTTTACCAAATACCATTATTTTATTTTATACTCTTTTGAAGATGATATGTCAATCAGGTGAATTACAATAATAATTTTCTATTAAGACATTCTTGCATTTCTAGCATAAATTCAAGTTGGTCAAGATGCATTTTACAATACATTGCAAGGGTGACTTTGCTGGGCTTTTTGTTATTATATATAGGTTTTTTTTTTAAATATATATATGTTAAGTTCTCGGTGACATGGCCTACAATTTGTCCTCTTGACTGTTTTTTAATCAACATTATACTGCACTAATAAAATGAGTTATCAAGTGTGACTTCTTTTTCTATACATGTAAAAAAAAATGTGTAAGGTTGGAATTACCTTTTCCTTGAATGTTTTATAGAACTCACCTAGAAAACAAACGTAGATCACACAACCTAGTCCCAGTTTGGGTGGCTTTCTTTAATAATTATCAAAACATTCCAATGCTAACTGTGATGTTTTATAATTTTGGCCAGCTATTTGTTTCCTCTGTTTCTTTTTATTTTATTTATTTTAGGTAATATGTATTTATTTTATTTAAGTTTAATATTATCAAAATCTCCAAAGTAGAAAGCTGAAATACATATGTGTCACACACATAGCTGAAAAAGAACAGATATGGAAGATATATATATATATATATATATATATATATATATATTTTTTTTTTTTAATTCCAACAAACCAACAAAATAAAGTTAAACCACTCAGTTTTCAAAATGAAGTAAAAGAGGAACCTGCGTGGCTCAGTTGCTTAAGTACCAGATTCTTGATATCGGCTCAGGTAATGATCTCATGGTTGGTGAAATCAAGCCCCATGTCTGATTCTGCACTGTCACCTCAGACAGAGCTGTTGGTACAGCACCTGCTTAAGACACTCTGCTTAAGATTCTCTCTCTCCCTCTCTCTCTGCCCCTCCTCTGTTTGCTCCCTTTCTCTCTCTCTCAAAGTAAGCAAACATTTAAAAAGAGTTTTTTTTTTTTTTAATTTTTTTTTCAACGTTTATTTATTTTTGGGACAGAGAGAGACAGAGCATGAACGGGGGAGGGGTAGAGAGAGAGGGAGACACAGAATCAGAAACAGGCTCCAGGCTCTGAGCCATCAGCCCAGAGCCTGACGCGGGGCTCGAACTCACGGACCGCGAGATCGTGACCTGGCTGAAGTCGGACGCCTAACCGACTGCGCCACCCAGGCGCCCCTAAAAAGAGTTTTAAATTAAAAAAAAAAAAAATGAAGAAAAGACTTGACCAAGTGGCTCAGAATGAGAATATCCAAATTGTCCATCAACATTATGAAAAGATACTCGATTTTCAACAATAATCAGGCAAACATAAATTTAAATCATAGTGAGATATTTCTCCATAACCGCTAGAAATGTCACATTTAAAAATAATAACAATATCAGGGGCGCCTGGGTGGCCCAGTCAGTTAAGCGTCCAACTTCGGCTCAGGTCATGATCTCAACATGTGTGAGTCCGAGCCCTGCGTCGGGCTCTGTGCTGACAGCCCAGAGCCTGGAGCCTGCTTCGGATTCTGTGTCCCTCCTCTCTCTCTGCCCCTTCCCCATTCACTCTCTGTCTCGCGCCGTCTCTCATAAAATAAATGTGAAAAACAATCTTTTTTAATAATAACAATATCAAGTGTTGGTGAGTACTGACACAATTGAAATATTCATAAACTTTCCAAAACTGTCGTATCTACTGAGGGTTCACATATGCATACTTTATAACCAAGGATTTCCACTCTTCGTTGTATACCCACCAAAGAGGCATAAAAAGGCACAAAAAAGATATGTCTAAATATGTGGATAGTCTCATTATTCATAATAAGCAAAAACTGGAAACAAACCACACAGGCAACAACAGTAGTGTGGATAAATATATTGTCGTTTTCATTAAGTGGAATATACAGGGTTGAGAATGGAATGGAACAGCACGGATGAATCCCACAAGTACACTATTTTGTAAAAGAAGCATTGAAAGATAAACTGAGGTACACTAACATTTTTCAAGAATTTATTTCAGCCTATACCAATTCCAATCAGGCAGCCCACAGATGCAAAGTGGCTACAAGTATGCTCCATCCACAGGAGCTAGGGGGGAGGTTTTTATAGAGAAGACTGAGAAGCCAAGCAAAGGAATTATTTGATTGGCTATAGCTTAAACAGTGGCCTTATTTGGGAAAGTCTGGTTGGCTGTGCTACATAATTCTGAAGTTTCACTTTCTCAGATTCCAGGGCATTGACCCTGACTTAGGTTTCAGTTTGCTAATATATGCTACCAAAGCACTGAGCCACCTCAGTCTAATGGCCTCCTCATTTAATTAACAGAAACAAAACAGGGCCCCTGGGTGGCTCAGTTGGTTGAGCCTGTGACTCTTGATTTCTGCTCAGGTCATGATGGCAGGGTCATGGGATGGAGCCCCGTATCAGGCTCGGTCATGAGCCTGGAACCTGCTTGGGATTCCCTCTCCTCTCTCTCTGCCCCTTCCTCTGGGTGCTCTTTCTCTCTCTCTCTCTCTCTCAAAACTAAAGAAACATTTTTTTAAAAGTTCACTGGTGGCCTCTCATTGACTATGCTTGCCATTTCTGGGCAGGAAGAGGATCTTCCTTCCTCTTGCCGGAACTAGGTAAGCTATGAGGAGTGGTAGTGCGTGAGAGCGCTCCCTTCATGGCTTCCTAACTCAATTTCGAGTAAGACCTCCTAATATTCTATTTTTTGAACTTGGTGGTATTTATACAAGTATTTGCTTTATAATTACTCATTATGCTCATATATATGTCTTGCCCATTCTTCTATTTCATACAACACTTTTGAAAAAAATAAAAGTCAAGATCTTAGAAGCCACAATGGACAGATATGAATGACCTAAAGATGGGTACTCACACCTGTTTTCTTAAAATATGGTCACAATAGGGATATTCTAGCTGTATTTAGGACAACAGCAGCGACTGCGGGCTCAAAAGATTTAAAGTAGGATGAATGAAATATATCAGAGATTAAACTGGACTGGCTTTCCAGGAGCCAACAGCAGGTGAACTGGGGGGTGTGGCGGTGAAGCCGTGGGCAGTCCCCAGTTCTCTAGCTGGGGACGAAATACTGTAAAATACCTTTCATTCTCTATGCAGTGTTTTATTCGCTCTTCAACCAGCCAAGAACATGGTTAAATCCTCTTCGCTTAATCCTAATAGTGCTGATTTTCATTTAAAAAATTTACTGTGAAAAAAATGTGTTGTTTTGTGGAATATGCATATCTTCAGAATGTCCGTTCTACTTCAGGACAAGTTACTGCAACAGGTGAGGCTCCGCTTCCGGCGAGAGTGGGATGAATATCAAGGGGGCCTGTTAATCCAGAACTTCAGTCCCTTCAATCTGTAACCGGTGGGGACGCAGGTGGCGCGGGGGAGGGCCCGCCAGCCCTCCCCTGCAGGGGACCTGAACGCTGCGTTTTCTTCCCAACGTCGCGAGGCTTGAAGTCTGTTTTGTGGGGTGAGAGGGCACAAACCCTAAGACTTGAATAATCTGAAAAATTACGTGTTCTTTGTTCCTTTACGTAGATTCTGGACCTCAACTCATCAGCGTACAGTTCAGATGGAAGGGTCCTGGCTTTTCTCCCTTGTCTGAGTCGGTCCCCAATGAGGGTCCTTGGCCCAGAGGGCCAAGCGGCGCGCTCCAGCAGCTACTACGCGCCGCCCTCCGCTCCGCCCTCCGCTCCGCCCTCCGCTCCGCCCCCCTCCGCCAGGCCCCGCGCGCGCCCCAGCACACTTCCGGCCCGCCGGCCGCGCCCCCTCCATACTTCCGGCCCGCCCCCAGCCGCCTCCGCCTCTCGCGCGACTCCTAGCGAGCGCCCCGCGCCCTCGTCCGCCGCCGCTGCCGCCCCCAGTGGTGGACCCGGATCTTTCCTAGGGTGACAGCGAGGGGCGCGAAGCCCCGCGACTACCGTCGCCCCATTTAGCAGCCCAAAGCCAGCACCAGGACCCCCGACTTAAATTCCAATTTCAGACCAGCAGCGAATCAACTGTTAGTTGATTACACTAACTTTAGTGTAAAATTCGCTAAGAATATCATTCGTTGTTATTGAAATTGGAAGTTCAGATCCAGACCCTGTGTTTCACCTGGCAGCCCCACCTGGGATCGGCGGGACCAGCGCCCAAGGCTGCCTTGCTGCCTGCCTGGTGCTCCACTGAGGCCGCCCTGTCTCTACACTATTTGTGGGCCCCTGGGGGGTGAGGCGGGCGGGGAACGGCTGTGAGACCTGTTACTACCAACATATTTTAAAAATAATAATAATTATTATTGGTGTTTGGCTCCTTTTTTCGCCATTAACAACAGAAATAAACGT